>NW_026596095.1:25775573-25899414 GCF_907164565.1 Psammomys obesus
GTGTGTGTGTGTGTGTGTGTGTGTGTGTGTGTGTGTGTGTGTGTGTGAGAGAGAGAGAGAGAGAGAGAGAGAGAGAGAGAGAATGTGTTTGTAACAAACACTGATGTGGATGTGAAGGGCAGGAGTCATTTATCCATTCTTGATGGCAATGCAAACTGGTTCAGACCATATGGAAATCAGTGTGGCCTTTCCTAGAAAATTAGAAATAGATTTATCATACGAATCAGTTGTGACATTCCTGGGCACATTCCCCAAGGACTCTATCCTACTACAGAGATGCATATTCATCAGTGCATTGCTGCTATAATCACAATAGCCAGGAAATGGGAAGGGCTTAGCTGTCTGTCAACTGATGGATAGTGAAAATATGGTACATATTCACAATGGAATATTATTCAGCTGTTAAGAAAAAAAAAATAAATAAAGGAATTTACAGGTAAATGGATGGAGCTGGAAATAATCACTCTGAGTAAGTTAATCCAGTGCCGGAAAGGTAAATGCCACATCTTCTCTCTCATAGGTGAAGGCTGACTTTAAATTCTTAGATTCATGTGTTTACACTGAAATAAACTCAGAAGTGAGAAAACTAGTATGGAGCCATAAGGAGGAAGATTTCAGGGGAAGGGAGATAAAATGCAGGTGGCATGAATGGGGATAGGGAATAATGGAGCAGGAGGGGTTAAATTGGGTTTGAGGTAAGGGAGGGCAGGGTAGAGGAGGGAATATGGGGAGGGAGAATGAACACAACAAACCTTTGGAAACCTGCTTCTGTAGAAGCTTCCAAATTTACATATACATTTAAATGGAGTTACCCTATAACCAGAGCAAAGCATCTCTCCTGGATACCAGAGGCTAGCAAATAAAAAGGCCACTGCTAAGTGTGGATTAACTCTTCAAGTTGTTGGCCAGTAGAGTTCTGTAGACACACTCAAACATTAAAGTGCTTAAAACTACCTTTATTTATTTATTTTTTAATTTTTAAAATTGGCTTTAATTAAGATTACCTTTGGTTACCCTCCAGAACTTGATGGTTAGACTCTGTTGCAGAAGATATCACACAGGTGAGTCATGGGATAGAGAAATGAAGCTGGTACCCATTTGGGAACGTGATATTTACTAGCTACCTTTTATAGTGCTGGCAGGTTCTGTATACACTACTGAGGGAAAAATAATTGACAGTGTTACCCATCTTTGAACTCTGTGAGCTATATAGTAACAAGTAGCCTGGCAAGATGCTCTCCTGGGTGCAGTAGTGACATCAGTGTTATGTGTGTAACCAACCACTTTCTGATTTGGTTTATGACCTGCTTCACCAGACGGAACCCAGGCTTGGGACCATTAATTTTGGAAATTCATATCATACCTCTTGCTTCCAAGGCTCAGGAATCATCTTGGAAGAAGGGAAAGAACTTTTTTAAGAGTGATAAGTAGTGAGCATTTGCGGTGTAATTTGTTAGACACGACTGGGCCTCCGCACACACGACCACACACACAGCACCTGTGACTGCATGCACAAGACTTGTACAAGATGAAGCCAGACAAAATTCTAACCTAGACAGGCAATGGGCTCATGAAGTCCTACCCCTCTTTCCCAGCTGACGAGCTGTTGGCATTTGGCAATATGGCTGCAGGCAAGATAGAGAATCGGTTCTCTTCAGGGATCTGGTCTTGTGTTCCAGTGGCTGTTCCCACACCTATGTGCAAACAGGCAGCACTAAGTGGACTGGGTGAGTTTAAAACAAAGCGCACGTGAAGTTGGAAGGGAAAAGTAATAGAGGGATGGGGAAAATTTCAGGTGAGAGAATGAAAGTAGATTTGATCAAAACACATTGTTTGCATGTACTTCGAAGTTCTAAATTTCAAACAATGAAAAAAGAAGAAAAATTATTCAGAACGTTGATAGAGTGTTTGCTTAGCATGCATATGGCCCTGGATAGGTTTCCTAACACTGCATATACATGTACATACACACATACACATATAACTGTACACACATACCAACACCTGAACACACATACATATCCACGCCCATCTGTTCTCACACATATACACACTGCACTTAGATCTGTAAAATGCATTCCAGTTCTTTACCTATTTTAGTTTTTTTATTACATCACATGTATGTGCAGTGCCCAAGGAGACCAGAGGAGAGGGGGTCAGATCTCCTGGAGCTGGAGTTACAGGCAGCTGTGAGCCAGTTGATATGGGTTCCGGGGACCAGACTCTGGTCCTCTGCCGAGCTCTCTCCCCGGCCCACCCCACCCCCACTCTGCCCCATTCCCGTTCTCCACACTTCTGTGGAGAGAGAAGTGTTTTACTTTTGCATTTACAGCATCTGTGTCAGTAACTATTCCACGCCCCCCACCTCGACTCTTAGACAGTAGAGGAAACTTACGGGTAAGGGGTAGTTGATGTAATTCACAGGTAGAGGATGTTTTTGTCATACATCCTCCGAGCTTTTAAAAACAAACATATACTTTGTGAATAATGGTAATAAAAAGCAAATTGTAGCATGAAATAAATTTGAATGAATACTTTTTTTAGTACATGCAGTCAGGAAATTTATCAGTAACAATCGGTATGAAACAAATAGCAAAATGGAATAAATTTGAATAAATTCCTGCCCAGGCAGTCATAGAACACGTTGATAAATATTTTAGCCTAAACTGTTACAAAGTATATCATAAAATATTAACTTGGAAGGAATTTCTATGCTTTGCACTCAATAAAGGATAATATTTCACCAAATAACGCACACATATCAGGCAATAGGGAGAAATAAAACTAATTTTCACTAGGTTTCTCTACCCTAATATTGATGTCTGTCTCTGCTATTGAACCATGGGTCACTGTCACCAAACGGATGTGAATCCTAGACCTCCCGACCCTGGCCTCTGCTCCTGCCTGTGTCACAAACTCTCTTCAGACCAAGGGGCAGTGTAGCAGACTGGTGTCCACATGGTTTCTAGTTTCTGGCCCTGCCTCCCCCAGCCAAAGAAAAGATCCGCTGGTGACGAAGGGTTGAAGAGCAGGCAGGGTGAGCACAGAGTTCCTGGTCCTTGCCCCTGGCATAGGGTTCTGAGTCACTTACTAGTTTTGAAGGTGCAGCCAGTTCATAACCATCAGTTGAAAACCTTGTCTTTGAGGACTGGATCCCATAGTCTGTTTCCTCTGCTGGATCTCAATGCTTCTCTGCACACAACTGGAGAACTAGCATCTTGCTGGAGATGTAGAAGAGGGTGCCAGGTTGTGACATCTTGAGTTCTGGCCCCTGTATCTCAGAGCACCAGACAGTGCCTCTCATGAGGGCTTCCAGGTCTCATCAATAGCACACATCCAGACAGCCCGTGCCAGGGCACAGGAGTCCGTGTGTGGTGTGTAGACCTGCATGTGGGTGCCTATGGAGGCCAGAAGAGGATGCTGGATTTTCTTGAGCTGGACTTCCAGCTAGTTGTGAGCCACCTATTGTAGGCACTTGGAAGTGAACTCTGGTCCTCCGAAAGACCAACAAGAGCTCTTAACCACTGAGCCATCCCCTGGTCATGGATCTTCTCCAAGCCTTCTGTAGAAGGAATGAGGTCGAAGAGTCACATGATTTGGACCTGGGTTGAATCTAGGTTCCCTACTCACTGGCTAGGCAAGTGCTCTAGTCCAGGATATCTGGCGCTCACCATCCATAATAGGGTAGTTTACCTCACTTGCAAGAAATACATTTTTCTTTTCTTCTGTGGCACTGGGTACTAAACCTGTAGCCTCATGCATGGCAGGCAGGCACTCTGCCTCTGAGCTGTATTCTAGTTCTTTTTACTTTCATCTTTTTTTTTTTCAGGGCTGGTATTTGAACTTGGGGCCCCATGCTTTCTAGCCAAGTGCTCTACCACTGAGTTACAGCCATAGACCACTGTTTCAGACTTCAGTGAGATGATCAAGCCAGGTTCTTAAATAGACCAGGTCCATGGTAAGATAAGAACATTAGCTCCATCTTTCTTTCATTTTCCTTCTCTCCTTCCCTCCCTCCCCACCTCTCTTTCTTGTATATTTTTCTTGTATGTTTTTTAACTACCTGACCACAGTTGTTTTACATTTTCAAAATAGTTGTGATTAGTTTCAAAGTTGAACCAGATTCGCCTCGTTGAAAGAGAAGGTCTCCAACTTCTTTGATCTTTGAGGGTTGTAGTTACCTGTGTCAGCTGAACGTAGGATGCTCTCTAGTAGACAGGTAAAAATACTGGTGCCTTCAGGCTCTGCAGCCGCGTACGTTGTAAGAGAATACTAGGGTAGAGGAGAGCCACATCTCTGTGTGTGTTCCCAGTGTGTGTGTAGCGGGAGGGGATGATGTAGCCTTATAGCATGCTGTACCATTTAAGAATGGAGGTGGTCAAGAGCCTTCTGTGATTTGGAGCTTGGGTTGTGGAGTCAGGCTTCTGGGTCTTGCCTCTGCTCTGGTCCTTACCACTGTGTGACGTACATGAGATCCTTCAAGTGCCCCCTCATCTGTTCTATGTGTTACCCTTAGTACCTCCCCCAGGATAACTGTGCAGCCTGAGCGAGAGAGGAAAGCTGACTCGCAGTAAGCTTGTCCTAAGTCGGCGGTGTGCTTCCATTTCCAGCAGAATGGTGGGCACCCTGGCAGGTGCCCCTCAGACAACCGATCATTAGTCTCCACACATCTGGTGAAGAAAAGAGAGGAAATCCTCTTTCTCATTCAGCAGAGATTGGATTATTCCCACATCAGCCTGAATCTCGCTACTACTGCCATGTTAAGGCTTCAAATGAATCCAAGACTTGGCCCATGACTCCTTGTCATAATTGGCTGGCTTGGATTAAGTGTGAGGGCTAATGAATCCAGTCTGGCCTCTGGGTTTGGCTGTTTTGTTCAGTATACTTATGTAAACAGGTGTCCCCTATGTAAACATTTGTGGAAGTCAAAATACCGAAACAGATTAAATATAGAAACAGGCTGGATGCTACATCAGTGTTTTAGTGACAGAGAGAAAACATCATCTGGTACTTTTCATTCTTGGGGCTAGCACGAGTTCTGTTGGTTTGATAATGTTCCTTGTAGCTGATTGATAAATTCATCTGGGATTTTATACCACTCTCTGCATCTGCACATTTAAGGCTATTTTATCGAAATGCCCACATCATGGGTCTCTTTCTTCTTTGTAAAAAGCTGCCCTGGGCTAGGTCACCGAGAGTGTGGGAGAGGAGCAGAAACGACTGCTCTTCCGGTTGGTGGCAGAGTTGGCACCCAGCTCTTGTCTGGCTGCTCTGGCCCCTGGCCGATTGGATTATTCTGGTCATGTGGAAGCACCTCTTTGGTTCTTTCAGGTGGTGTTTTTGGTAGAAAGGAGAATACCGATTCCCTTTCATTGCTCAGTAGCCTTACCTCCCGCATTCTAGTCATTGGAAACAATAAATGTTATTTTTTTCTGTTCAGTTCCAATTCCCATCTTCTCTCCTTTAGACACACCATTGTTCCATCGTCTGCCAATATTTCTTTTACCTTTTTCTGTTGGGACTGTCAGCATGTTCCCAGCCATCCTGAGTGCTGGAGTCTGGATTATCTGTAGCTCTGACTTTTCCAGGCTCTGTGTGACTCACACCCTGAGTCCCTAGGTGTTCCCAGGGTGGGCAGGATCAGACAGGATGCCAGAGGGTGAGCACAGAGGCTGCACTGAGTGAGTCTGGGGAAGGCAGTGGGTTCCCACTTTCATGTCAGGATTTCTGCTTCAGGCTGCCTTTTTCGTTCACACCTATTTTTATATTTTCTTCAAAGCATTTTTCAAGTGATAGCAGTCATTAGCTTCTTTGCTGCCAAATGAAGTAAGAGGGATTTAATGCAGCTGGTGAGAAATGAGAACCTTTGCTCAAACCTTTTTTGGGGAGTTGCTAAGAAAGAGCAGTTGAACTCCTGAGTTTTTATGTAGTGGGGGGGCTGGGATTTGGAGAGTATTAAATTGATCTCATACTCTGAAATTGAGTGATCAAAGGAAACTCCTCAAGCGATACAGTCACGTGATGTCTTCGAATTAGGCCTTTGAAGGTGCCAGATTAAAATTCCTGAAGCCCCAGTTCTGATCACCCCATAGTTTCGGATTCAGAGACATGGCCTTGTTTTGTGGACTGGTTGTCGGAGCTGAGTCTCACTGTCCTGGATGCAGCTGGCACTGCCTGGAAGGGTGGCTCTTGTAATTAGGCAGAAGCCCAGGGGTGAGCCGCTAAGGGCTGCAGGTGTCAGTAAAATACAAGGTGGAAAAGGTGAAGCTAAAAGCCTCTCACGACCCCTTTGTCCGCCCATTAGCCAATCTGCGTTCTTTGATGCCGTTTTGTGGAGGATGGCCCGGAATGACCTCAAAACCACATCCTTTTCTAACCAGACGACAATTTCACTCTCTGTTTTCCGCAAAACACGACACACCTTTTAAAGTCAAGACCCTCCGTGTTCCATTTTCACGGTGAATGGGAAGCATCTTGAAGTAGTCCTTCATCTTGCCACACTCAATAACGTTGTATTCCATTTCATTAAGGAGGAGAATGCTGGGCCTGACCTATTAAACTGACAGCAGGGAGGTTGCGACCTGCTATTTGAAAAACAGTGGTCTAGAGCCTCTCCATCCTCATTTCTTGGCATCCTTAGCCCTCCCCAGAGACTGCGCCCCTCATGAAATCTTCCCTCATCTCGGCATCTGGTGCCTCCTTTGACCTTACCACTTTTCTCAATCTCATTTACAGCGTTTACTGCAAATTGGCTCTTATGCTAATTACTGATTTACAGCTTATCTCTGTGCCTTGATGGTGAGCAGAGTCAGGGCATGAGCTCTGTGTTAACCTCATCCGTCACCCCACACGCGCCACAGACTGTCCTGGCCACTGAAGCCCGTGGAAAGCATGCGGTGCCTGGGTGCTTCCCTACCTTCCTGTCGACTTTTAGAAGCCACCAAATTAGACTGCCATTGCTATGGCTCTGGTGGCATGGTTATCTGCTGGGCTGCCTTGGTTTGTTACCCATCCGGAAAGGAATGACATTAACTTGGGGTTGCAAATTTTTAAACCTTGGACCTTTGCAGTGCATAACAGGTAATTAATTCAGCCTGTGAGGCCTGCATCCTACGGCAGCAGCGACTCTTGGAGTGTTTTGTGACTATCTGTAGATTCTCGACAGGAGGCTGTGTATGTGGAGCATTTTACTTATTTATATGTCAGAGCCTTTTACCCACAATGCAGAAACATCACACGGAGGAGAAAGAACACAGACACCTTAATTATAGGCCATCTCACATTTGGAGCGCAATTTTGTGCTTCTAATGATGACATTCAGAAAAGAGCAGGGCCCATTTTATGTGTACACAAATTATCTACCCAAAGGCTGACCTTATTTAAAGGAAGTGATTCAATTTTAAGACGGTTGTTTTTGTTCCCATTCAATCTAATTTCAAAAGCTTGACTGACGTAGTAGGACCTGACCCTGTGCCACTAGGAGATGTAGCCATAGCCCCATCCATCTTAGGGCAGTACCTTGATTGAGATACGTGCTATTCTTGGGCTTCCCAGACTCTGTAAATCTGAGAAATAAACCTATGTTGTTTATAAATTTCTTAAAAATCACCTGCCAGAAAGATCTAGGAACTCATGGTTGAAGAAGTTTATCAAACATCTAATGAAGCAAGGAGTTATTGGACTAGAAAAGAAGCCACCAATGACTGCATTGTCAACTCTGGGAAGAGCTGGTCACTGATACACACGTTTTGGGGGCTTTTCTGTTAATTTGTATTATCCACGGTGGGTTTCATTAGGACGTTTTCATACACGAATATAATGTATTTTCACTGTGTTCAGTTACCCTCTCTTGCCTCTTCTACCCCAGCTGCTCCCCTAACCTTTTCCAAATGGCCCCCAGTAACTTTGATGTCTCTCCCTCCCCTAGCAACAATCAACTATGCTGGTACATGCTTCCTATAATGGCATCCTTAAGGCTTGGTGGACATCTTAGCATATTTAGCAAATCTGCTCATCCATAGGCAAATTTTGCTTTTGAGCATCAAACACTTAACGGAGACTTTGAAATGGGTTTTAGTTTAATTCCGAACTCAGCGAAATTGCAGACAAGTTGCCTTATTTGGATTCTTTCCCATCCCGCCTGCCACTTACCCAAGCTCAAATGTATGTCAAAGAAAACTGGGCTCGTCTTAAAGGAGATTTGGAGAAAATCTTCCTTCAATATTTAAAATGCTTGACAAAGGCTTGTTCACATGGAAGTTGGTTTCTAGATGAGAAAGTTAAAATCGGGCGGCTTATTTACATTACGGCAGAAAGCTCTCCTAATAGGATGGATGCAGGGCACTAACTAATCACCCAGGCTCTCGCCGTTCACTAATCATATTGCACGAAAACTTCCCTGCTGGCCGAGGCTCAAGGGCAAACCGTGGGCTACCTGCCAGCTTATTTTTCATAGGCATTATGGCACTGCTATGAATTAATGTAGGCCTAATGTATGCTGTCAGGGGTTTACTCTCCCATGGTGATCTTCTCTGCTTAAACAGCTTTAAATGAAATTTTATATCAAGTATGAAAAGAACTTTCCTTCAGACGAGGAAAGGGGGATTAAAAAAAATCCTCCTTCTAATATTTTTCTCCCACAATATGTACTCTTTCAGTTCTGATAAAAAAAAATCTGCTAGATTAATTGAATACCACACAGGTGGCGTGTTAGTTTCTCGCCGTTATCTGAGGACTGACGTAGATTAGGCTTAGGAAACTTCCCTCGTTACATTTTAATTGCAGCGGCAGGGTTTATTAAGTGCCTACTGCATATGAAACGTCTTAGCCACCAGCTCCTGTGTCTGCCTTTGTTTCTACGGTAACTGCCTGCAGATACCATTGCAGAATCAAATGTTAGGCTGCCCAGGGTCACATTTGGTAAGTGCTAGGGCCAGTTTTGAACCAGAGCTTCTCATTCGAGTTTTCACTTATTGGGCCAAATTACTGTTTATAATTTGTGCAGTCCCTCCATACTTTTATTTTACCTTGGAAAGGTTCAGTGGCCTTAATCTTTAATAACGAAATTTCTATTTCTGTGTTGACTCTTTACATTCATCTGAAGTAATTATTTTGGAAGCGTGTTGATTTCTGGGACATGGGTCATCTCTTCAGTTCATTTCACCATCATGGTGCTGTCTTCAAGAGCAAGAAGTTGCAGGCATCTTTGAACGAGGGGAAATAGGCATAGCTTATTCGTACATATCCCTCAAGCTGTTCTTCGTCACTGGTCAGAAAAAAAAAAATCTGCTAGAAAAGGAACATGCTCTGGAAGAGTGTGTCCACATGGGTAACTTCGAAGCCATGCCTGCTGAGCACTCAGCCCCGCAACTTCAGGGTGCGTGTGCTGTGGCTACAGTTTGACCCGTATGCACATGAATTTCCAAGAGTCTGGGGAATAAACTCTTATATAAAAGGATGTATAAATGGCTGCCGTGTCAAAAACCCATTCCCTGTACCTAGCTGCAGCGAGCAGGTTGGTCATGGTGGCGCATGTGGGTTTCCTGTGCAGCTCATTCTCCTTAGTATGCAGGGCTGATGTTCTCGGCTGAAAGGGATCCATCCCATTTCTTTTTATAGTGTCATGAAAACTTGGAAAGAGGAAAAACGGAGCTGAACATACAGAATAAATAACTAAACGCTGCCGGCTGGCTGCTGCTTTGTTTTCAGACATCCGTCCCTCCTTCCTCCTTTGTGAGTCTCCGAGCCAGTGAGGCGGATCAAAGATGCCTCAGTGTATAGAGCATCTTATGGAGGCTGCTTGCCATCCACAACAAAGGACTAATTGCTTCTGGGCCGCCTTTCACACGATAATCAATGGATTTGGATCTCCTTAGTGTGCTCTCTGTATCTTAACATTCATCTCGCCAGGTTTTTATTTATTTACTTTCAGGTTTTGATTGAATGTAAAGGATCAGAGAGATGACGTCAACTTGGAAGCCGTGTTAAGGGAATTTTAACCTCGGCATGGAAAATAAAGGCAACTACCACCCCTTGTGATTGATTTCATCAGAGTTACAGCTTGTAATAACTGTGAACAGGGCTCCAAGGTGTTTCTAGGAAGTGGTGTGTTCCTTTTAGGCCTTACTACTTCAAAAGGCCCACTGTGGGGTAATTGAGGTACTCTGAGGCTTTCTTGGGTGACTTCATTACTAACAATATCTATATAAGTTCATTTCTGAAATACGTTAAGGAGAAATGAGTCTATGTTCAACGTGGTCTTCTTGAGGAGCTTTGCCTGAGTGTGAGAGACACATATAGGGCTGAGCATATGAGTGTCACAGAGTGAGCTAACCAGACAAACATCTTTACTTCTGTGGAGGTTGTGTTTCCATAATGCTCCCATCTTACGTATTTGGAAAGGGAGGAACAGGGAGGTTGAACGACTTGGCCAAGCTCACTTACATGGGACCTAATGTAAGACAGAAAGTCAGGGGAAGGTTTGGAGACCACGAGAAGGGAAAGCTGTTCCTCAACCAGGAATCTAGTTGAGGCCAGACTCAGTGGCCTCAAAGCAAGAATTTCAGTGCCATTAATAACTACGTACGGCCTGTCTCCCTCTCCAGCTGTAGGCCTACATTTGCTAGGAATTTCATTTACAGGGAAAGGACCTGTACCAACCCTACTACCTTTGTGTAATCCTAGTGGCTTCTGGTCTGTCATATTGTAATCCATTCAAAGCACCTCTGGAGCCGTCTTGTAATGTCACGTATAAAAAGAGTGAAGGGAGAAAGGTACCTTCGCAGTGTTTTGATGTAGCCTGAGAGCCATGGAAATGGCTAAGACCATATATATGGCTAAGACCGCTGTGACTTTCCCTTGAAGAGCCCACGTGTTCATGAGCTCTTCCCCGTGGCTCTTCTTTAAGAATCCCACAGTCACACACTTGGGTACGTCTGACTTTCCTGTGGGCCCCTCTTTTTTTCTTCATCCTTACGCTAGAGCTTGCTTTCAAACTACTCCAACTCTGCCTCATAAACCTCTAGTCCTGAAATTCTTTTCTGCGTTGAAACCAGGAATTTCGGACTTGAGACCCATAAATGTCTAGGAGAAGCTCTCAGACTATGAGTCTATTAGTGTGGAACTGTGTCTCAGTCTCCTCACTGCCAGCAGACCCAGGCACACCTAGCTAAGGGCCCATACTCTTCACCATTCACCCTCTGCTTCTTGTCACCAAGTCCCCTGGGGTCTTCAACCAGATGTACCTGCCTCTTCCCTCTTTGGCTATGGTCCTTCTCACCAGAGTGTCTGCAGTGGCCTCCCAGCCTGTCTAACTCTTAGCAGCCTGGCCCCCTTTCTCTTCATTCTCTGTACTATAGAGAATATGTTTTACAAGATGCAAACCTGGTCCCTTCTCCTGTTCTGCTTAGAGTTCTCACTTGGTTTCCTATGGCTTGGGGGTCCCTGGGTGTACACACCACACATGCTGTGCTGACCATGACCTTAACATTCTGGCCTTTAGGCTCTCAAGCTTAAAAAGCCATACATCCGGCATTGGAGAGATAGCTGAGCCGTTAACAGCACCTCCTGCACTTACAGAGGACTCAGGTTTCTTTTCCAGGACCTACATGGTACCTTACAACTGTCTGTGACTCAGCGCCTGGGGTCCCAGTGCCCACTGTGGGTACCAGGCACACACGGTGCATATTCATACATGTGGGCAAAATACTCATGCACATAAAAATCAAAACAAACCTTTTTAATAAGCCATGCTTCACAGTGACCCTGCGGGCATGTCACTGAGAGAGCTTGCTGCCTTTTGCCGGTTTCCATGTAGTAGGACAAGGGATCCCTGATACATTGCATTTCTAATAAGCCCCTTGGTGCTGTTGCGGGTGCAGAACTGTCCTGTGAGCGCCCCGTTGCCAGCCTGGAGCCTTGCAGTACGCTTGCCGACTCCTGAAGGTACCCACTGGGTCTGGCTTTGATCCTTGAGTATAAGCTGTGGCCTCTGCAGGCAGGGTCTCCCTTTGCCATCCCTTTCAAATACAGCTCAAGCGTGGCTTCCTAGGAAGCCTCCTCTGACAGCCCCCCAACCCCAACACCTCTGTTTCTATGGCAACTTGTCTATGCCTCTAGGAAGGCTCCGTTCCCTGTACCTAAGTTGTGATTTTATTTATGTGCCCCCATTAGCTCTTTAATAAAAAATTTTAAAAAATCACTTGTTTCTTTTTGAGGGGAGTGGTTTTAAGACAGGGTTTTTCTGTGTAACCATGGCTGTCCTGGAACTCACTGTGTAGACCAGGCTGGCCTCAAACTCAGAGATCCACCTGCCTTTGCTGGGATTAAAGGCGTGCACCACCTCTGCCTGGCTTTTGCATTCACTTTTTTATCCCAGGCACCTAGCAGGATGCCTGTTCAGTACTGGACATACGAAATGCATTGAATGAGACAATCCTTGCTGCACCCTTAAAATCCTATTTTAAATTTCATTTGTGTTAACTCTTATTTTCTGTGTTAATTCTTAAAACACCTCTGTGGTGCTTTGTTTTTTTTTAAGTTCACACGATCTTTCAGCACACAAGCTGTGCCCCTAGGAACTCTAAACTTCCAGACAGAGTCAGTGAGTGCTGTACCTCTTGCTGCTTAACTCAAACAGTGGAAGCCTCTTTCCACAGAGCCTCACGTTTGGTTACAAATAAGTTATTTCTCATGCCTGTAATTTGACATCCTCCCAGTCCGTTTTTTCAGCCTCCAGAGCATCGCTCTGATATGTTTCAGCCTTGGCTTTATCTAATGGCTGGGGGAGGGGTGACAGATGGGACGGCCCCGGCAGGGTAAGCCTTTTACCGGTAAGACAAGCAAAGATTAGTGAGCTGTAAGCTTGCAACTTCAGTGTTTCTCTCCAAAAGTGGATAGCTATCCCCTCGTGTTCCTTTTTTGACGTGACTGCCTTGCCTGGGTAATTTCCAAGAATATGGATTTTATTGCTTACATAGGCCCCCTCCCCCCATCTCATATTACTAGCTCTTGCTAAAATGTCAAGGTCCAAGCCTTGACAAAGAGCTTTCTAAACCAGACTGTCCCGGACCATGGGCATTTCTTTAAGGCCTCCTGGAACAGTGCACATTCAAAGGGAAAAGCCCTTTCATCGTCTCTGGGAAGACACTGAAGGCCCTTCCTGCTGGGCAGTTCCAAAGGCATCCCCTTCCTGGCCCCTTATTCCTTTCCCAGGCTCTGCGTGATGTACGACTCTGGATCCGGTCCTTGGACTGCAGCCCTAGCAGTTCGTGTCCACAATTCCACAAACAAGCAGAGGGCAGCCTTCGGATGGATGTGTAGACTGAATTATGGATTCCCTCTCATGCCAGCTCACAACAGCTGGCGCAGCAGTTTAGAACATCTGGGGTAAAGACCGGCACCCTCCTGTTGGACAAAGGAAGTCCCTGAGCCTGTTCTAGGCTGCTCTAAATGTTTTGCTCACACAGCGTGAGAACTGTCTGTCTTAGGACTCTGTGGCTGCATCTAACAAAGCCCCCTGAAGCAGTTTGAGCTGAGGGGATTGTTGAAATTGAAACCCGGGAGTGCCACGCGGAAGCCAGCCTCATGAGGAACCAGAAGCACATGTGTTTGGTCTCTGTTTCTCCACAGCATGTAAGGACCTCTCCTAAGTTCTTTATAGTGTAAAGAGACCGAGGCTACCAGAAGTCACTGAATACAATACCACACGAGACTGTGCCGCTTAGCCTAGTGCTACGTGGTATCTTAGGATTCTGTTGCTTTGACCCAAAGCAGCTTGGGAAGGAAAGGGTTGGTGTCATCTCACAACCCTCAGGTTCCAGCCCAGCACTGAGGGACATCAGGAGGCAGGAACTGAAGCAGAGGACGCGGAGGAGTTTTGCTGACTAGCTTGCTCCTCGTGGCTTGCTCAGCCTGCTTTCGTATACAATCCAGGACCACCTGCACAGGAGCGGCACCACCCATAATGTACTGGGCCCTCCCACATCAATCACTAAATAAGAAATGCCCTCCCAACCCCCACCGCACAGGCCGGTCTGGTAGGAGCATTTTCTCAATTAAGGTTCCCTCTTCTCAGATAACTCTAGCTTGTGTCAAGTTGATAAACCACCACCACAACAAAAATCCAATTATCCAGAACGTGTGGGGCGTGTTCTGTTAAAGACGACGTGTGCCCAGCCTCCGTGGTCTTGCATGTCCAGAGGAAGGTAGAGTGAAATTCAGCCCAGGTGTGTAGTGATGAGCAGAAAGATAGAAGGTGGTTGTGGGGGGGTGGGGAGCCCTGATAGATGGGGCTGGTGAGACAGTTCAGTGGAAACTGTTTGCCACATCAGCATGAGGATGGAGTGAGGTCACACCCCAACCGTCCACATAGGTGCGTGGTGGCTGTGGCAGCCTGCCTGTAATCCCATCACTCAGGAAGCAGAGACAAGGAAGGGGGTCCCCAGAGCAGCCGGCTAATGGGAGCTCCAGCAGCCGAATCTGCAAGCTCTGGGCTCCAGTGAGATACTTTGTCTCAATATGTAAGGTGGAGAGCGATGGACGAGGAGGTCTGATGTCAGTCTCTGGCCTCTGCACCTGCGTTCTCACACAACTGTGCCCACGTGTTTGAAAACATTCGTGAATACAGGAACACTATACAGAGAGAGAGATGGAGGGGGAGGAGAAGTGGAAGATCTGGGAGAACCGTCCTCATTCATTCATTCATTCATTCATTCATTCATTCATTCATTCATTCATTCATTCATGTGTATGTCTACCTAGGTGCTTACTTATTTTGTCCTGTTGGGGATCAAACCTAGGGCCTGTGTATGCTAGGTAAGCATTCTGAGCCAACATCACCAGCCTGAGAAACATCTTTCAATGTGGATCCCCAAAAATTTGTGGGTGTCAGTATTTTATGGCCATGAAAAGGAGTAGAGAAGATTTCAAACTAGAGTTTGTTGGTGTCTCCAAAATACATAGCTACTCTGTGCACTGTTCTGGAAGGACCCTCAAGCTGGCGACAGAAGATAGAGAATTAAGCAGGCTCAGGTGCTGCCACCTATGCCTTATTTGTACAGGTGCTCTGTGATTAATACAGGCCCTGACTTCCTTCTGACACGAGGTACCGTCATTCGTTTCCAGTCCCTCGAGTACATGCAGACATAGCAAGGCCAGACCTGCCGTGCTGGAGGAAGTACTGGGGAGAGGGAGTCCATCTTTCCATCTTGCGCAGGGCGTTTTGTGATACGGAGAGAGCAGCTGTGTGTGAGGATGGCCACTGTGGGTGACAGGAGTTGGTGAGCAGGAAGGGGTGGGGAGCCTTTCGTGGAATCCTTGCTGCCCCAGGCAGTAGGATCTGCTTGCTGGCTCTCCTGTGGTCTCCTGGACCACACCGATTTGAGAGTTGGTTCTGTTTGGCATTGGTTGGATCTTTACTCCACAGGCAAGGACTGCAGGGCCCCCGGGAAGTCAGAAAACCCTTTAGGGTTCTCTCTGAGAACACAACCACGGTCTTCACTGTAGCCTGGGGAGCCTGACACAGCCTGGCTACTGTGAGCGGCTGTGCTGTGCTTCTTCGTCCCTGGCACTTTGTCTCACACTGCACTTTGTATCACACATTGCTCCCCTCTGTTCACGGCCTCAGTCCAGATGTCTGGCTTCAGCTAGGATGCTTTTCGGACATCCGCCAGTCAGCTCCTCCATCCCTTCCTGGTGCTGGTTGCGCATAGATGTTTTTTTTCTTTTAAGATTTATTTTGTTTCTATTTATGTGTCTCTGTGTGTATATGCCCACAGATGTTTATTCCCCCGGAGCTTGAACCAATGGTTGTGAGCTGCCAAACGGGTGCTAGGACCCCAGTTCCAGTCCCCCGCAAAAGCAGTAAATTCTTAACTCTGAGCTGTCACATATTAACCCCTGTTCCTGGCTCGCATGCGTTTCTTAATGGAGACCCCTTGTCTGCTCTGTATTCACACTGCAGGGGGTGTACCTGCCTTCCAGCGCGTTTCCGCCTCCTCATGCTGCCCTCTTGCCTGACAGCTCTGTGCAGCCTGCTACCCTCCACTGGCTATCCCGCTGATTGTAAGATGCTCAGAAAACGCTGCCTTTCCCATGTTACAGAACTGCACGGCACTGGGCGGAGAGTTCCACAGACGTGTACTCAGGCCAGACTGGGAAAGGCCTTGTGACAGTGTAAAGTGAGAGACGCTGACCCTGGCCTCAATGGGGAATGTCCTGTTTACAGATTTGAGCTTTATCTGTCATGCCATCTTACCAAGATGGTTCTGGACAGTTTGTGTAAACCGGGACGCCAGAACCCAGCGGCAAGAGTAGGATTGACTTTTTGTGTATTGAATTTTCCACCAGTCACACTTCCTTTTCTGCTATGGAAGGAATTGTACTCAGGGCCTTTTTGTTCCTAAAATAAGTCCCTGTTCCACAACGACAGGCATTGTGTTTGTGTGTATGCTTGGCACACCTGCGTACCCTGGCCACCCATCTACCAGAACTGGAGTGCTAGTCAGAAAATGAGTGTTAGAAGGCGTCGCTGCAGCTTCCAGGCAACACCCTCCCTGCTGGCTGCTTTGGCACTGTCCAGAGACAGCTTCTGGATGCACCTGTCCGGCCTATTCAGGCTGAGATTTTAATTTTCTCAGAACATCAATTCTTCCTTCCATCATTGTTGGTTTTTTGTTGTTGTTTTTTTTTTTTTGTTGTTGTTGTTGTTGTTTGTTTGCTTTTTAGGCTGTTGGTGAGGCTCAGGTTCCTGCTATGCTGATCATGAACTTTGTTTCAGTCTGGGCAGATGGCCCGGATGAGGTTGCTACTTTTTAAGCAAACAGGAGTAAAGAGTGTCAGCTTACTTAGAAGCTGCCTGAGAACTTGATGAGCTTCACCCTCCATATGTAATTGCTTCTTTTTAGGAATAGAACTAGCAGAGGTATGATTTTAAAATAATTTTGTTTTCAAAAGTACAAAAAAAAAGTGAGATTTGCTTCACAGAGAATTCAGATAGCAGCCAACTACTCATGCAAGAAAAAAAAAAATGTCCTTCAGAATTGCCCCTAGGTCCAGCCAGCCCTGAAAACAGCCCCCAGAAGTTGATTTTCTTTGCAGAGTAGTGGGGTTTATTTCCTTTGTACTGGGAAGTTGAAGAAGGGTCCCAGTGCATGCTGGGACCTGCAACCCAGCCCCTCAGAATGTTGGAGGGCCATAGTCTTCCCTTCACTCCTCCATCCTGTCGTTACCAAAAATGTCACTTCAGCTTGTCAGGAGGTCTCGGTTCTACCCACTTCTCCACCTGCTGGACATGACCAGCTCCTGTCAGCATTTCCGAGCCTCCTCCTCTGGATCCCTGTGGATGCACTCCAGACGTCTGCAGCCCACATGGTGATTCTCCTCACCAGTGCCGGCCTGTCCCACCCACTCCCACCCACCACACAGATGGTCCCTGAGAAACTTCCTGTCACTGGGGTGATGAATGGCGCCTTACAGGGCCCAACTGTGCCGTGTCACGCTTGCTTTTCTGATTGCATGCCGAGCCCCTCCCATTTGCATCTCTGCTTATCTCGAGCCATGTCAGGTCATGTACAGAGTTGGAACTCAGGGAGTTGAGGACTGGAAAGAAATGGGTTAGTGGCTTTTTGAAGTGTCCATTCGGTGCCAATTAGAATGAGACACTGTTCCATCCCAAGATAAGGGAGAGCCTGCCAGGAGGAAAATAACTGGATATGGAAGAGGAGGTTTTCCAGTTGACAGGGTGGCAGATGCATCTCTCCGGAATCACCCCGTTACACCCAGAGCCCAGTTTCCTTTCTGTCTTTGCCAAAGGATCAGTTGTGCGGTCCCTGGAAGCCAAGTCCAGCAACCATTCTTTGTTGACATGGGGTTTTCTCAGTTCTGTCAGGAGAAGGTACCTTTGATGCCTAGACATCAGAAGTGCAACTCAGAGTAACTGGGCCTGCACTTCCCAATACCTCCACCCCTGAGCTGGGTCTATGGAGGGCGTTTTAACATACTAGAAAAGCGCAGGACGAACACCCCGAAGCTGAAAAACGTTAAGGTTTTGTATTATTGCTCTAGTGGCGGAAAGGTTTTGGATTTTTATACTAAGGCCGTTTAACCAGCAAAGTCTATGCAAATATTCAGTAAGCTCTGAACTATGAAACACTTCTGGTTCCAAGCACTTTAGAAAAAGAAATGTTCGGGAGCCAGAGCGATGATTCAGTGATTAGATCACTGGCTGCTCTTCCAGAGGTTCAGGGTTCAGTTCCCATCACCACGTGACAGTTTACTATCTGTAACTCCATTTCCGGAGGATCTGATGCCCTCTTCTGGCTTGTGTGGGCACTGCAAGCAAAACATCCACGCATGTAAAAATAAATAAAATAATTTTAAAAATTAAAAAAAAGCGAAAAGGAATATTCAATAGTACTTATTTCCTGAGTGACCCAGCTCAAGCAATGCTGGGAAAAATACTTAATGTTTCTAAAACTGTTTTCTTATCTGTTAAATAAGCGAATCTAAGATACCTACTGCATGGCATTGGTATGGGATGCTTTAGGTGAACATTATTCCGCACGAATGTAATTTAATGTGAACTACTAATATATTTTCCAAGAGTTATGCTTAAAAGAGAAAAGAATGTTTACATTTCAACATAGAACAAATAGCAAAACAGCAATTAAGGGAATATTGTATACTCCTTTCAGTCCTATTACATCTTTGAACCTGGTATATGAGTTTGAACTAGTTGCCTTTCAGGTGATTACTGGTGTTTCTGCAGATTTATATTAAAAACAGTATCTTGTGGCTAGACATGGTGCCACGTGCCTTTAACCCCAGCACTTGGGAGATAGAGGCTGTCGGATCCTTGTGAGTTCAAGGCTAGATAGTCTGCAAAGCAAATTGCAGGCCAGCCAAGGATATGTGATAAGGTCTGTCTCAAACAAACAAAAACTTAAAACATTTTTTTTCTTTTAGTGATACGACCTGATTGCTCAAGATCCAGTATGGCTTTGGCTGAGGACACAGAGAAACCAAGCTGGGACTTGGGTCTTTTTACTAATGTTTACGTTTCACAGTGACAGAGGTTCTGTGCAGGCTGCTTGGGGAGGAAAGTTATTAGTGCACTTGCCCCGTGGAGAGCCCTAACTGCTTCAATACCAACCTTACAAGAAGAATGTGCAATAGTGGCATGACTGTCACAGAAGCAACCAGCGGCTTTCTGATTACCGTTGAGGCCTGCCGTATGGAGAGAATTAATGTCTGGTCAAAAGCCAGTGGCTATGGTGGTCATAGGGTCCTTGGAGGCGACGTGCTACTGTTGTTCTGGCAAAGAGACATGTTACCAAACTCCCTTCTAAATATATAGGCTTATATCCATAGGTTAGTGATACTCTCAACTTTGATCAGGGAAGCTTCTCTTTGTAGCAAGCAATAGTCAGTGAAGAGCCCTATGGCCAGTCAAAATGCCAAGAATAAGAGACTGTTGAGCATGTGTTCAGCCTTAAACAGGACAGCTACATAAATCTCCCTGAGGCTCAAGGATCTTCCCAGAAGCGGGAACAGAAGGAACGTCAGAGCCAGGAGGTAGGGACGAGTGCTGTGAGATACTGTCTCCTGTGCACTAGACCTGACGTGGTACTGCAGCTTAGGAACTCGGAGCAGCTGTGTTTACCTGCAAAGGGCTTGCACAGGATCACGCCAAGTCCAGAAATTTCAGCCTGGGTGAGGGGAAGGTTCGTGAAGCTCCATCGGTACCTGAGGCGCCAGTGGCAATTGAGGGCTGCTAGGATAGCATAAACTCATGCAGATAGCACTGACTGGACTTAGAGAATTATTAATGAAAGAAAAGGGGAGAATATGGAGATGGAAGAGACACGTGTGAGTGAGGGTGTCCTGGGGGAATAAGAGGGAGGGAGTTTGAGGTGGATATGACACAGACTTATTGTATATATGTATGAAAAAAATTAAATCTAGTGTCTAGGGGCTGAGAGTACAGCCTAGGGAAGGACACCTGCTTCGCTGTGTAAGAGGCTCAGAGTTGGCCCCCATACCCAGAAACAGAAATGAAAATACTGTCTCAGCTCGTATTTAGGATCCAACAAATTTTGACAAAAGTATCGTTACTCATTGTTACAACCTCGACGGTTTCTCGGGCAGACATTTGTGCCAACATTTGCATACACTGCTGTGTGGGATGTGTTTCGGGTTTGGTTTTGATTCCCTCTCGGGAGAGCGACAGGTTCCCAGGCTTCCTCTACAACAGTCTCTCTGGGTTCCAGAGTGAGGTCAGCCTGGGGTTTCTGGGCGCCTTTCCTTCAGGAAGTGGGAAGGGGAAGCTGCTTCAAGTGCTGCGAGCCTGCCTTCTGAGTTTTGGCTCTTCTCAGTTAATTATTTGGAGCTGGAACAATTTGATTTTAAAACAAAACATATGGGCTGAGAACAGTCCAGAGGACGTTTTCTGCTGATGTAGTGCTGAAGATATGCAGCGGGGAGAGGCCCTGCCCAGTGCCATTTACTCACTTAGGTACGGAACATTTCCCATTGTTTTCAAATTCTCAAACCCTCATTTGGAAAGACACAAGTCAAAGCAAGAAACATTGAGGCAAAATTGTAAAGGAAATTGTGACTCTCTCTGACTCTCTATTTCTCTTTCTCTCTCTCTCTCCTTATGTTTCTCCTCTGTTGAAAACCATATCTTCCCAGTTTTTTTTATTCTGGTTCTTGAAAGAAAGAAAAAAAAATTTTTCCCCAAAGTGCCAAGCAGAGAAAGCAGAACTAGATAAAGAGCAGAAAGCCCTCATCCTACCAATCCAGCCAAATTTCTCACGTTCCTCCAGTGGTCAACACTGGCATGGAGAATGTCCCTCCACACTCAGTCCTGGCGTGAAGGCAACCATTTATCTCTTCTTGGAGATAGAGTCTCTCAGCCAAAGCTGTGCTGGAACTCCCGATCCTCCCACCTCTACCTCATAAGTGTTGAGACTGTAGGTGGGCACCCATCTCTTTAGCACCTTCTCTGCTTGCTGTCCTCAAGACACGCAGTGTCCTGGCTATCTCGTAAGAGTCTGCCCTGAATGCAATCCCTTTGCCATCTCAGGTAGGGAATGGGAATTCACTGGTGAGAACACTTACCCTAAGTCAGAATCTCTGCTCAAAAGGAGGCCATTATAGTGCCAATTTCAAAAGGAGAACTACTGTGAAAAAAAAAAAAAAAAAGACACTGCCTCCAACACAGGACGCCCAGAGCCTGGCACATACCCAAAGAAGAGCATGAGTGGTTGGCAGGGTCAGGCATGCACCCACCTGGCTCAGCAGCGGGACAGGTAGTTGACCGCTGCTGCACCAGGGACGGTAACTGTTGTCCACAGAGAGCCTTAGCCTCAGAAGGTCAGCTGTTTGCCCCTGGGGTGCATTTGATTTCAATCTCCTGTAGCACTGAGCTCTGCCCTCTGGAGCATTCCTGGCTCGACTGTGTCCTCTGTTTTCCCATCTACCTGTCAGTTATGACTGTATTTTGTCTAGCACCTGTGAGTATGGCACTAGCACGCCGAGTTGTTTTGTTGCTGTACTTTGTAATTGTTTTATAGCAGAAGCATAAAATGAAATAGCTCACTGGCCAAGGTAGTAGAAGGGCTGACCGTAGTTTTTTTTTTTTTTTCCCCATGGGGTGTTAGAAAACAAGAAATGTTTCTAAGCACTTGTGCTGGCTAGTTCTGTGTTGACTTGACACAAGCCAGAATCATTTGGGAATGGGGACTCTCCGTTGAGAAAATGGCTCTCTAAATGGTCTGTAGCACCCTTACGTAGGTGAGCCTGTGGAGGCCTTTGTGATTGATGTGGGAGGGCCCAGCTCACTGCCGACGGTGCCACCACTGGGCAGGTGGTTCCTAGATTGTATGAAAAAGCAGGCTAAGCAAGCAGTGCAGAGATGCAGATGCAAGCTAGTCTACAGGATCCCTCGCTGGCCTCTGCATCAGTTCCTGCCTCTAGGCGCCTTCCTTGAGTTCCTGCCTTATTTTCAGTGATGGGCTGTGATGTGGAAGTATAAGCCAAATAAACCCTTTGCTCCCCAGGTTGATTTTGGTCATGGTGTTTTATCACAGCTATAGAAAGCTAACCAGGACAGCACTTTTTAAGTAGCTCGCTTGGAGCAACAGTAGGAAGAAGAAAGACTTTCTTTTTGTAAACCTTGAAGCTTTTCTGTGGGTGCACTCTCTTATTTAATGTCTTTTTCTTTTCTTTAGCTTTGGGAAGCTCTGTTCTTTTAAATGTGACCACATCTCGGAGTACCGGATTACCCTTTTCCCCCTCTCTTTCTCCACTTGGATTTCTTGTCCCCAGCCTCTCGAGTGTCAGTAACTCCCTCCTGTGCATGACAAGATCTCGCTGGGTGGACGGGATCCTCAGACTGCCCCGAAACTGAAGAAGAGCCACCCCCACCATTGTGTCTTCTCAGACCCTCTCAGCAGAGAGTTTTTTCTGACATTTAGCTTAATCAAGATGTTAGTAAAATAAACAGCCTTCTTACACTGTCAGACTGAAACCGTGTGCCACCCCACCCCCACCATTTCAGTGTTTGGAAAGGAGTGTCTGTTGAGTCCAGGCATGCTGTGTCCTGGTCCTGCTTCTCAGGGAGTGCACAGCGCTGTACTGTTGTCACCCAATCTTTAGCACCCCAATTATAAGACACACGGGTATTTCAATTTCAGGGATGTTAAAAATGTAAAGGGGAGAATGTGTATCTCAGAGCAGACAGGATACAGTGAGAACCAATTAAAGTGGAAAGCCCTTCCCGCCATCACTGCCTGCTTCATCGCTGCCCTCCCAGCCTCAGTGTGGCTAACTGACAGAGCTGCCTTAATTCACTGTGCATGTGAACGCGTGTGCCACGTTACGCATGGAGTTGACTTAGTTTAGACTAGGGAGCATGATGGAGGCCCTTGGAGATTCAGTTTTCATTGCCAAGAAACAAAACGAACAATCTGAGGATTATTTGGGATCACATTGAACTTGATAGGATTACATTGCCTCTGGAGGAGTGATGAGGGGCTTGTCAGAGGACGTGGGGCTCCTATGTTCCCTCTCTTACCAGGTCCTCTCTATATGGTTTAGTGGGCAGAGAACAACATAGCTCTAAATGCATGCGCTGTACGTCTGTATCTAATGGTTGGTGCCTCAGACTGCTGGACACACTCGTCCTCTCTACTTTTTAAATGTTTATTTCATTCAAGATCTACCTAAAGATTAAAATTCATGATTTGAAGGGCTTTCGGGCACCTATGGGTCCCCACCTCTTCTCAATGTTATAATAATTTTAAGCAAGTAGACAATGGTATTTTTTTTCCTAATTAACTCAGATTTTAAAGAAAGCTGGGGTTTTTGTTTGTCTGTTTTGTTTTTCTGATCAAGTAATATAGCAAAAGCAATGAATTGAAAACTTATTTGCATGAGTAAAAATGTGGTGTTTTCCCTAACACTTACCCTGATCTCCTTCTTTTCTCTTTCAGTTTTTGGGAATAACATTTCTTGGCATTGGACTGTGGGCGTGGAATGAAAAAGTAAGTTGAATGACATGAAGTAGAACAGGTCTGGTTCAAGGCCGCGTCCCGATTGTTTCCCTTTTGTCTTTGATCACCACAGGTAAAAACAAAGAGTTGCCTAATGAGAGGAAGCATTCTTCAAGACTGTTTGGGAGTCTAAAGTGATCACAGCATCAAAATAATCACCACAGCCACAGTGTGCTGTGTGTTTACAACGGGGGATGTGACTGGGCTTTGATTCTGAGGCACAGCCTCACCCAGCCACAATGATCTCAGTCTGCTTATAAATGTCACTGTGTGACCTGTAACCTTTCATCCCCCTCTCTCATCTTTGGAACCCATTTGGAAGATGACTTAAATGATAAAAAATGGTTTTTCAGTATGCCATGTTGTGGGATGGAAGCCAAATAAAAAATCATGTTTAGACACCAGATAAACTCATCTCTGATGCTAAAGAACGTGAACAGGCAGCCTCTGGTCATAAATATCAAGCAATGCTCAAGGTCGATGGTCACATACCAAGAAAAATCCAGACGTACCAGGTGACATTCCAAATGGTAATGAAGCTCCGGGTTCTCAGCAGTTTCTATCCTAAGCAGTGCTAGCGAAGCACGCCTTGTCTCCTCTGTGTTCCCCACCGCATCTTTTGATTTTCCCTGGTCGCCACTGAAACTCCAAAGTGGGAATCACCCCCCTTTTCCCTTTCGTTTGGGAGTGAAATCACAGCAAAGTCTTACCAGCTCCTACCTAGTGAGAATGAGCCCTGTTGGAACTGGTCAGCATTCTGGCAAAGTTAGAAGTTAGCTTTTTCTTCGAGACTGTTCTCTTATCTCCTGGTTGTTTGACCTCTTGAACTTGGCTATGCTTAAAGGCTTGAAGGTTCTTTTTGAAATGTCAAATGTTTTAAGAGCCATTATCAGTAAATAGAAAGGAGACCCAAACCAAGGCTGTAGCCAAACAAAATTTAGGGAGGTCAGAGAGGTTTCTACAAGTAGACCCTCTTGCAGACAGACCACATGGAACAAAGAGTAAAACGTAAGTTTTAACAATGACTGTGGGGGTGTTACTCAGTTGTAGATCATTGTTGGGAGTTCTCAGGACTGCACAAGAGAAGGGGAGACACAGGTTCAGTTAGTAAAATGCTTGCCACACCTCAGTTCATCCGTGCACTGATGCAGAAAGCCAAGTATGGTGGCACATAGTTTTACTTCTCTGCTGGGGAGGTGGAGACAGGATCCTGGGAGCCAGGCTAGTAAGCTTCAGGTTCCAGTGAGAGATCCTGTTGCAAAAACATGAGATGGATTGCAACGAAGAAATGACACCTGAGGTTAGCCTGTAATGCACACGTGCACGGACACATTTGCTCCAAATATGTGAATACAAATGTACACACACACACCCTCTCTCTTTCTTTCTCTCTCTCTCTCTCTGCCTCTCTCTCCTCTGTCTCTGTCTTGTCTTTCTCTCTCTCTTTAGGAAAGAAAGAAAATGGGCCTGGTGAAATGGCCTGGAGGGTAAAGGCATTTACTGCCAGGCCTGACAATCTGAGTGCTGGATCTGTAGTTCTCATCTAGTGGAAGGAGAGAATGGACTGAGGGTTGTCCTCTGACTGTTGTCGCACGTGTTACAGACACACACACACACACAATCATAAATGTAATAAAGCATTAAAGACTAAGGAGAAAGTCTTTTTGCTTATGGAATGGTTCTATGATATATAAAATGCATTATGAAAAATGCACCACTGCCCAGCAAGCAATAACCTTTTGAGACCAAGCCTTCCTTACACAAAGTAAGGCAAATTAAGTTCTCTGAACAGATAAGGCCTTCCCTCTAAACTTCTCTGCTGAATAACAGTCTTTCCTTGGATTGTGGTTAGCTTCTTCTTCATCCCAGTTAAGCCTGGGGATTTGTCCTGGTAGAATCTCAGAAATTCCCCCTTTAGAGCCCTCAGTTTGGTTAAATGCCAGATAACAGCTTCTTACAACTCCTTTAATAAGAGCCCATTTCTGGCCGCTTTGAAAAGGATACTGGGAAGGCATTAAATGAACCAATTGTCTGTCCTAGCAATAAACAGGCAGTTGATCATTTTGAAGGGTTTCTTTTTCTCTTTATAAAGTACAATTATGTTTTTATTTCGTTGGTTGCCTCACATATCTTTTCTGATGAAATCAAAAGCTTCCAAAATTGGCAACATTCTCCCAAGTAGACAGGGTGCCACCAAGTTCAGAAAAGGACGAATTAACAGTCTTTTGTCAGGGCCACTGCCAGCAAGTGGAACATGGCCCAAGTCACTCAGCAACTAGCCAGCAAAGGTCCAGGTAGGAGGAGGGACAGAAGGTATCGGGCCATGCAGTAGCCGAGCCTGCAGCGCACTGCTCATGGGTCTGGACCTCAGACACGGAGCTGTAGCAAGGCGTGAGACAGAATTCCTGCCTCACGCAGCATGCATTCCAGGAGAGATTCTGGCTGGAGGAGGTCACTGGCCAGGAACTGCATCCAGATGCCAGCAGGAAGCGAGTGGCAGACTAGTGTCTCTAGTGTCTACCGTCCTACAGTTGGATTGTTGCGTCATGAGTTGCTAGGCAAATGTTCTATTACTGAACTCTAGCGCTGGGGTGTCCCTTTTAGAGCTTCGAACAAGCCTTCCTGAGGAGAGCAGGTTGAGGACATTCCAGGAAGAGGGATGACAAGGTCTCCACCTTTGTAACTGCAGAAGCCCCTTGTCCAAAACCTTTGAGCCTGTACCAGGCCAGGTCTCTGGTATAAGATGAACCCTAGTCAGGCTGAGGGTAGAAAGTGTTGGAACCTGCCGAGTTAACACTAGTTTGATCGGTAAACTCCAGACAAAGTTGTGACATTTACTTTAAAGGAGGAGGCAAAGAGAAAGTTTTAAACTGGGTCACAGCTGGAATGATGTTAAATCCACTTCGGGGATCAGATTTCTGTAATATACAAAACTTTAAACACAGTTATGTGGTGTTCAAAAGCAGCAGAGGTGAAAATAATTACCCTTCAAACTTAATATCTGTCAGTCCGAGTTAATATTACAGGGGAATGTTAGAAATAATTATTAAACAATTGTATCTGAATTTCAAGTTGGTCTTAAAGAATCAAAGAATGACTATGTCTCCAGGGGAAGCTAGTCTGTTCTTAGTTTTCTGTGATCTCAGGATCTGTTTCTTGGAAGGAATGTTAGCCAGTATGTGGCATGAATCACCTTCTCTAACACCTTTGGCAATGTGTGGCCATAGTGAACAGATTTATTCCAATAACATTATTGAACACCTAGCCTGTAAAGGCTCCTAATGCTGGATCTAGAAAAGACACATGTACCATAGGATTACTGTAAGTGCTGGTTGGAGTGAATATGTTTTTAAGAGTTCCCACAGCGCCCTTCTCCCACTATTTCTGTCTTTGGGTCACTTTTACTCTTAAAAGTCTTTCTTCAGTCAGATTAGGATCATGTACCATGGATTTTCATTTCACTCTGTGTTGGGTCTCTCCTGTTAGATCTTGAGGGTTTTGTCAGGATGGAGCTCCTGCTTCCTTTGTGGTGACCAGAGCATCTTTTCTCGGGGTGGCCCTCACACACCCATGGGCTGAAGTCCCACCACTGTCCTCTTGGACGTGTTCTCTGACCTCCCTATAATACGTCCTCTCCGCCATTGAGAGGGCACCGAGAAGCTATAGAAAGTATGCCTAGGGGCTGGAGAGATGGCTCAGCAGTTGAGAGCACTTGGAGAAAGCTTGAGTTCACTTCCCAGCAGTTCTCAACTGTCTGTAACTACAAGTCCAGGGGTTCCTCTGCAGGCATTCGATGCACATGATAAAAATTTAAAATTTTTAGATATGTATGTATATACTTACAAAAGAAAAATACATGGTTCTGTCCCTTCTCCCTTTTTTCGGTGTCCATGGAGTTTGAGACCCACAGTCCATCCCTGAGTCTACAGCTTGCTGACAGTTCCCAAAATTGTTCTCAGACCCAGCTGGCTTACCGCATCTGCCTCACATCTAACAGGGTTTGGGGGTCAGTGTGAGATTAGGCATGCACACAGTAATGTTCACCTTTCCTCCTCTGGAGCCCAAACCTTTCATCTAGAAAGGTTTCATCTAGATGTAGCCAAGTCATGTCAGTAGAATTTTTCTTTGAGACTGGTGTTCGTTTGGTTGACGTAGACCCTGGGGTCAGTCACAGGGTTTGTATCATCTATTTGTCATTGTATCAGACCATTGTTTTTAATTCCCCTCTTTAATGGGCAACATCCTTCACTTTGTCTCCGCTCCATCTCTTTGCCAGCCTAGGAACTTAATTGAAACTTCTTCTTTCTTCTTTCCTTACAGCTTTGCTAATTCCCCCTCACCTCCTTGACTTATGAATTTTGGGGTGCCCCTGCCCCAAGACCACTTCTGCAGAGGCCAGAAGCGGGCACCAAATGCCCTAGAAAATGGAGTAATTATGAGCTGCTTGATGTGGGTGCTGAGAACTGTACTCAGGTCCTCTGCAGAGCTGTACATGCTCTTAACCTTTCTCCAGTTTTAGTGTGATACTCAAGCCATACTATCCAGGGGCTGGGGCTGTAGCTCTGTCTGTGCAGTGCCTCCTGGGGATTTATCAGGCCCTGGGGTCCACGTCTAGTACATAAACCAGATGGGTTTTGGGCTCTACCTTTAATCCCATCACCCTGGAGGTGGATCAGGAGTTAAAGGTCATTGTGGGCTACATGAACTGGAGACATGAACATGTCTCAAAGAAAGAAAAACAAAACAAAACAAAAAAAACACTGCTTACCCGGGCCATGATGGTATGTGCCTATAATTCCAGAGGTGTGCGCAGGATGGTTATCAATTTGAGGTCAGCTTGGTCTCCATGGTAAGACCCTTTATTAAAGCAGTGGTCAGAAACATGATCTTTAAAACAATGAATGAGCAGATGACAGTGGCTACCTTTTTTTAAATCCTGGCTGTTCCATGGCCCGAGTCTTTGAGTGGCAAAATCAGTAGTCGCATAAGATTTCTAGTGAACTATTTTCACACTTCTTACTGTAAAGAAGGAGGCAACTTACCCCTGGTTTGTTTTTGATATCCGATATGAGTGACACCGCTTTCGAAATAGCATGTTTGCAAATTCTGGGAAATGGTGTCTTATTTCTGTTGTTAAGAATGGGACTCTGTGTGGTTACCTCTGTATGGTTTCGTGGGAGTCTTAAGGTGTTTTCCCTCACCTGCTTTGTGCGCTTTTCTGCTCATACTTTATTCCGAGCAGGGCGAGGAGAGGGGGGTTGCCTCGCTGACGGTTAGAAGGGAGAGTTTTACAGTTGTTAGTCTTGGGAGGAGAGGATTCCACGTTCCAGAATCAGAGAAAGCCCTTCCTTGATCCTGCGTTTGACTTCGGGGTTTCCAGTGTCCCCTGCCTTCTCTAACATAGCCCCTGCTTCTTGGCAGACAACTCCCTGAGTTTGGTACTCCATTTCCTCCAAGTCCTGCGCAGTGGACATGTAGATGTTCACAACAACACGTCTGAGCCGTGCAGAAGAGCTTTATGCTTTCAAATGCTGATTAGGATAAAAAAATACATCCTTATAAGGAGGTTTCATTTTCACTCCTGTGGTCCAGGCATTACCTGCGTTAAATTTCAGAAATAGGGAAATTGAAGATTCCTGTTTTCTCCCTCTCTGTCTCCTTGTCCTCTGTCATCCTCCCTCATGCTCTCCTCTGGCTTCCCTTGGTGGAGAGAGAAGAGCCGGTACACACCCTGAGTCCAGGAGAGAAGCTGGAAGTGGATCCCGTATTGTGTCTTTCCTGTATTTGGGGACAGTTCTGTTGTAGGGCCTTTTCCCTGCCTAAAGTCTATATCTGGAAGTCTCTCCATCACCATCTTGTAGTAGACTCTGTGTTCCCAGGAAGGGGAGTCAGGAATGCTGAAGACTGGGACAGCCAGGCAGTTCATGGCAGAGGAAGGCAGGAGTGGAAAGATTTGGCTACTCCACTTTGGAGTCACTTGAAGGGATAGTTGTAAAACTCTGGAAGGCTTCTTCAAAGATGCTCCTTTATTGACTGAAGCATAGTAACCTTCCCTTGGCTACCCCTGCCACCCACTTAAGCTCCCTGTCATATCTGTAAGCAGGCAGCTTTTTGTCAGAGCCTGAAGCAAGAATGGGGCATAATGAAAAAAGTCAAATAAAATCTGTTTGTGTATGTAACCCTTGAAATGTTACTCAGACAAGTTCCTTAGGAACAAAACTTGAAATTGGCTAAAAGGTCAGAGGCCTTGTTACTTATGGTCAGACCTCCTTTCCTGACCTACTCTGAGACAGACTCCTGTCTGGCACTGGGATAGTATCGCTTACCCATGCCAAACTGCACTGGGCCCTCGGGGGCACAGGGATGTGGGCCTTGGCCATAGTTTCGTAGGCTGCTTCCTGTCAGCTCAGAATACAGATGAGCTTGCTAGGTGCTAGAACAAATGGCCTGGGGTCTTCCTGAAGCTTCCCTGCCGAGTTCCTCAGCCTTGTGATTGCTTTGATCTGAGTGGCCATGCTATACCCCGGACAGATGCCTTTTCTTCTGTCTGTCCCTCTGAATTCTGCTGATGTCTCATTTCAGCCTACGTAGTCCCATCTGGTGAGGTCAGCCTGGCCCAAGCTGCCTCTTCCACACTGCCCTCGTGATTGCTCTTGCAAAAGAGCTCAGTCCAACCAGAATCCCCCTTGCCGGCCTCCGACCCCAGAGCAGTCGGCAGCCAGCCGTTGTCTGTCCAGGTGAGTGGGCCCCGTGTCCCTCATCACAGATGACCATCTGCACCCTGGTTCTCCCCTTGGCACTCCTCATCAGCAGTGAGTGAAAAGAGAAGTCTCACCTCCCACACATGCGCCCCTGGGAGTGAGCGGTTTCATGCACGAATCCCTCATTTCGTGTCTGGGTGCTGGGGATTTGGCCTCAGGTCATCGTTTACAGCAGCGGCTTCACTGACTGACCAACTTCACCGACTGAACTGTCTCCCACAGCAGCCACCTCCAGGACAGTTTGAGTCTCCTCGCCAGGCTCTCTCGCCACCTTTTTGCAATGCCTGACTCGATGAGGGCATTACCTGTGGCGGCGTGGGCGGAGGACAGGCAGGGCTAGCTCCCACTCACTTTGGTTTTCTGTTAGCAGTGAAACCTGAGTCAGGAACGCTGTTTCCTGATTTAACTGTGTTGCATTAGAGATAAGAACCCCCGCTCCCCTGCTGCCCGCACCGGTCATCCAATAGAACATGCCACGAGGCTAGGCCGTACAGCTCAGCGGCCAGGGGACCTAGACACAAATCTACTCAGTCCCCCTCTCCCTTCAGTGATTTGGCTCTTTCATGTTGTATCTGTCTGCCATCCCCTCCCGAGTACCCCACTGGTAGGTGGGTGAAGTAATGAAGGCCTCCTGGGGCCTGACATAGTCACTGTGCATCTCGGTAGCTCTCAGGACAGGGCCCCAGTTGAGCTCTGTGCAACAGGTCCACCAGCTGCTTCTGTAGTGCCCAGCGGTGGCCTGCACAGGGTTTCTCGGTACAGAAATGCCTGGGCCTTCCTCGCCTGAGTGCCTGAAGGGCAGGCCCAGTCTCACCCTGACACCCTCTTCTACCTACTTCCATCCCTCTTCACACACACAGACCCTGTTGATCGAGTCCGGTGTCGTCGTCTCCACACTTGCTGACGTGATCTTCCATCCCTCCTCTCTGTGGCATCTCTCCCCTGCACACATGCTCTGAATCTTGCTCTAAGTGCCCACGGCTGACATGGTTCTGCAGACTAAGACAAAATAACACAGTGTGGACTGAATGAAGGACGGAAGGCTAGATCAAGGCGCTGGCCAGTTTGGTTCCAAGAGAAGGCTGCCACCCTGGCCTACAGATGGGCGAATCCTCACCGCCTCTGTGCCTGGCAGGATGGGAAGTGGGGAGGGAGCTCTGGTCTCTTCTCTCAAGGACGCCTGTCAGGTCTTGGGATTCTAGCCTCATGAACTTCTCAAAGGACCTCATCTTCAGCTGCTGTTGCCTCGGTGGTGATTATGGTTGAACACATTAGTGGGGTGGAGAGGCATTCAGTCTTAACCAGGGCCTCCATTATTTCAGCGTAAACATTCTAGTTAAGAATTCTGTTCAGCTGGGCACGGTGGGCCACGCTGGTAATCCCACTCAGGGAGCAGAGGCAGGCAGATCTCTGTGAGTTCGAGGCCAGCCCGGTCTATAAAGCGAGCCCAGGACAGCCAAGGCTACACAGAGAAACAAAACAAAACAATAGAATAGAATATTCCTAAGTGTAATTACTGTCTTCTGAGTAGATGTATGAAAGATTCCGTCAGGTGCCGGGGAACATGGGGCCCTTAGGATGTGGGATACTTCTGTGTAGGGCTTTCTGTCTGCGGGGCAGTCTCTCACTAGTGTGTGTGTGTGTGGGGGGGGGGCTGTCTTTCCTACTTGTGAGCAAAACCAGCCTGTGGAACCAGCCAGCTGCTCTCCCAGCAGCTGCTTGGCTGTAAGAATTTGTATAGGCTTAAAAGATGATTGTATTCCTCTTCATCTCTTCAAAGATACCTCATGAACATTTTTTTTTTTTAATGTGCAAGAAAGGATTACCTGAGTCACTCTGATGACCTTTCTTGACAAGGTAAAATGGACCAGGTCTTATGCCTTTGAAGCAGCTTGCTTTCCTGAAGGTGAGCTTCTCTACTAGGCCTGAGCTAAGCTGCTCTCAGCTCATCACATCTCCTGAGACCGTTCCAAGTCTGTCAAGCTCTCCTGGCACACCCCACCCCACCCCACCGCTGGCCTCTGCTGCAGTTCACTGGGTAGATGGAAACTTGGGTTTTTTACAAAGTGGCTTTGCCATGGAACGTTCTTAGAGGGTCTTTAATAAGTTTGTGTAGGCTCCTGCCCGGTCCTTCTGTGGACATCATTCAAAAGCCACAATACCAATTTTCCACGAGCCCTACTTGCATGTTCTTTGAAATGTCACACCTGTCACCGTTTGTCAGCATGGAAATGTTTCTTTCCCTCGTCTTCTGGGAAAGTTTTCAGGCCTGCCGCAGTAGGTCCTGGTGTGTGGAGAGGTAGGGTGAACCAGGATCCAGTGTCATAAATGCCTCACAGAGGTCCATCTGGTCTGGGCTTGCACGCACATTTCATATGCCTGTCTCTCTGTTTCCCATCCAGCAGTTGGAAGGCATGTGCTTATGTATGCAAAGGCAGGAGAACCCCAGACCCTGGGGTACATTCTGCTATTTTTGCAGTTCTTCACTGTGTGGGTTGATGGGGAACAACCTGCAGCCTGCCAGGTGGCACACAGAGGCTGCTCTGTTATGGCGCTGAAGGAAACCACCGACACTCCTGAAGTGCCTTGGCTCGGGACGCTCCGCAGCTTTGTTTGCCTTTTTGTTTCTGGTGCTCGCATAGCAACTTCTTTGAAGGAGAAATTGTTACCCAGAACACACTCCTTTACTTCGGAACCAGGAGGGAGAAGCTGCTTGAATCACAGAGGTGGCTGGACCACTGAGGTGCTGATGAGGAAGGAGGCGGGGAGGGAGGCTGGCAGATGCTTCCACGTGCATTCTGAGACAGAATGGAGGTGAACAGCTATGAGGAGGTCATTGCAGAGTCCCAACAGCCACCGAATGCAGTCCTCAGCTCCCTGGCTGCAGAAGTCCCCAGCTGCTGTGTGTACAGTGTCACGTGACTTCTCTACGTACAGAGGCTTTTACCTACCCCTGCTTTTGTTCACTCATGGTCCTCCCTCTGCCTTCCTTTGCACATCTTAGGTTATTCTCTCTCTCTCTCTCTCTCTCTCTCTCTCTCTCTCTCTCTCACCAAAGATCCAATTAGCACGCTCCAGATATTAGTGCCCCGCTCTGCATGATCAACAGATGTGGCCACAGATTTCCTTAGGCAGCATCAGGCAGGGCAAGTACTTGGAGCAAAAGATTCCTCTCCAGTAGTTGGGATGTGTGTGTGTGTGTGTGTGTGTGTGTGTGTGTGTGTGTGTGTGTGTATGTGTGTGTGTTAGAATTTGTCTTAGGGTTTCTGTTGCTACAACAAAACACCACGACCAAAAAGCAAGTTGGGAAGGAAAGGATTTAATCAGCTTATGCTTCTACATTGCTGCTCATCTCCAAAGGAAGTCAAGACAGGATCTCACATAGGGCAGGAACCTAGAGGCAGGGAATGAGGCAGAGGCCATGGAGGGTGCTGCTTACTGGCTCACTCCCCATGGCCTGCTTTAGAACCCAGGACCACCAGCCCAGGGATGGCATCACCCACAAAACGGTCTGGGCCCTCCCTGACTGATCACTAATTGAAAAAAAATGCCGTACAGCTGGATCTCATGGAGGCGTTTCCTCGACTGAAACCCCTTCCTCTTTGATGATTCCTGCTTGTGTCAAGTAGACACACCCAGCCAGCCAGTGCAGCATTCCTCTCAGATGTAGCTCCTGACAAGGTTTCTCCTTGTTCTAACATAAGACTGATGTGGATGGTCGAGCTAAATGTTCATTGGATTCTTTCTCTGTGCCAGGTACTTAGCCCTCGTTCCCACTTATTTGATTTATTTCATCCTCATAATAACCTTATGGCATATGGTATAATTTCCCAGATGTGTAAATTGAGGCCTAGGCAGGTAAGGTATCTTGCCTATGATCACATAGGTAGTAGAAACTGAGATGCAAAACAAGTCTGTCAGATGAAAGGTAGTGGCAAGTACTAATGAGGATGAGGCAAAAGGGAATCCCTGCATGGCGTTGGCAGAAATGTAAATTAGAGCAGCCGTTATGGAGAAAGGCGTAGGGGTTCCTCAAAAAAAAAAAAAAAGTAGGAGACAGGTGAAGTGGTACATGCAAGTAATCCGAACACTTGCTAAGGCAAGAGGATCACACTGAGTTCAAGGCTGGCCTGGGCTGCACACCAAGTTTGAGGCCAACCTGAGCTACATACAAGACTGTTCCAAATGAGGAATTAAAAATAGAACTGTCGTGGCTGGGGGATGGCTCAGTGGGCACTGTGCTTGCTGTGCATGTGCAACCACCTGAATTCAGATCTCCAGCTTCCGTTAAGATCAGGACAAGGTGGCGCACATTTGTAACTCCAGCACTGGAGGTCAGAGGTAAGATTCCAGGGTCTTGCTGGACAGTATAGCCCAAATGGTAAACTCCGTGTTCAGTGAAGGACCCTGTTTCAAAACAAGCAAACAAACAAATAATGGAAAAGCAACTGAAGAAAATTCTAGTGTCAACACCTGTCTTCTATACGCTCCCACACAGCAGGCAGACACACATACGTGTATACATATACTGCAAACGTGTGCACGTGAGTGACACACACATATACATGCAAAATCATTTGACGAAATCCCCACATCTGGGTTTAAATCCCAAGGAAGTGAAACCAGCATGTTGAAGAGGAACCCACCTTCTTCATTTCATTTCAGCTCATTCAGAATAGGCAAGGAAACAGCCTCAGTGTCCGTCAGCTGGTGCATGGGTGAAGAGAACGTGGTACATGCGCACAGTGGAATACTACCCAGCTGGGGAGGGAAAGGGCCCTGTGATTTGCGATAGCATGGATGGGACTAGAGAAATATTTTGTTAGTGAAATAGTCCATACACCTAAAGGAAAAACAAAACAAAACTACATGACCTCACATGATAAAAAAGTTGATTTATAGAAGCTGAGATTAGAACCACCCTCCATAATCGGAGGGGTGGGGAAGGCTGTGATGGGGCTGACCTATGAGTTCTGGGTGTGAGTAAGGCGGTCTGGTGTGCCAGCACAGAGCACAGCCGTGACAGGGAGTGCGCTGTGAGGGACTCAAGTGTTCTGATCATGAAGGCATGTTAGAGGTAGGTGTTTGCCTTGAATTAAACACTACAGTGCATCTGTCGACACATTCTGTGGTATCCCATAAGCGCATGCAAATTTTATGTTTTAAATGTCTTGGCTCAAAAGCACAGATATTTTCTTATTTTTGAGACAAGGTCTCATGTAGCCCAGGCTAGCCTTGGATTCACTAAGCAGCTAAGGATGACCTTGAACTTCTAAAGCCTCCTACCCCCCTAGGATTACAGGTGTGTGTGCTTCCATGGAACCCAGGGTTTCATTTATGCTAGGCAAGGACTCAGTTGAGCTACATTCCAGCCCGGAAAGAAAATTTTGTAATCCAGCCGTTGTCTGGCTATCCTGCCTGTTGTGTTTATGATCACAGGGAAATTGCAAATTGAGTACTGTGTGCAAGAAGGTGGCTCTGGGATATTCTCTTGCCCGCTGTGGGAAGAGACTTTGCCAAAATGCTGGAACACAAATCTCTTTTTATACCTGTTTGTCTTCTGGTTCTGTTACACATCCCCTCAGCATGCCTTCCTTTCCACACACAGTCTTCTGAGCCCTGGCCCAGTACTTTGTGGATAATGGAAGTCTGTTTTTATGGGAGGTCTGTTTCTGTACTGCTCCAGACCGATACACCAAAAGCTAGTTGTCCAGTTTGTGCAATGGCCATCTGTGGAAAACGCTTGCTGCTGTCCGACTTTGTAACTGACTGAAGTGCACCTCGTGTTTACAGTAGCACTTTATATTATAAACGATTCGGTTTTCCCCTCCCACTTGCCGGAGCAGCTGTAATGTAGGCCAGATCGCAGGATGAGTATGAGACATGTTTATGAATAAGTGCTCATCTAGATCAGCTCTTATTACTATAATCTCAATAATGTCTTCATAACCTATGTTTAGGAATACCTCCGCTGTTTTATTACCATCCTAGCCTCTTCGTCTCACTGCTCTTTCTGTGTCTGCTCCCCAGTGTTGTTCAGAATCTCCCGTCCAGGTCATGCTGTATGGAGATAAGTACACGTGGCCAGTTGCCCCACGGCTCACTACTCTTTAGACTCCGCAGCTCAGGGTGGTGGTTTCTGACTTCCTCCGAGGTCAGCACCTTTGGCATCATCAACCCTAGGGCTTTGCAGCATGCAGGTAGGAGAAGGAGAAGAACTTGTGACATTACTAGTGCTAGGCCGTGTGTGTGCCATGAAGGACAGTTGCCAGAGGATGGTTTGCTCTTTTTTTTTTTTTTTTTTTTTTTTTTTGTTTCAAAATTTTGAAGTTGATGTTTAAACTCCAAAGCCAAGTATTCAACAACTTTACATGCCGAATTAGGACTTAAGCCGTGTTAGGTATTACTGTCAGTAATGATAAAACCCCCCGGGTTCCACCTAAAATTGCTCATCTTGTCAATAATGCTGAGAGGAAAGTGAGTCCTCAAGAATGAGACGGAGCAGCGTTAATTGCCATTGACTTGAAATGCCAGCTAGCCAGAAGTGATCAGTTGAAATCTAGTACTTCCTTCTACCCCGTGTCTAATGCCCCTAAACGATACTCCCATCTTCCCAGCATGTAGAGTAGGCTTTAGTTTTAGACATGTATGTGCTCCCCCCAAATTTTCAGGAGCATCAAAGCAGGACTCCTTGGGTCCAGATGAAAACCAGGATAGAAATTTCTCTTTTAATCCTTGTTTTTTTTTTTTTTTTGTTTTTTTTTTTCTTTCCCTTCTTGATGTTTTGTTTTGTGTTTTGAGACAGTCTTGTGTGGCCTGGCCTTGAACTCATGATGTAGCTAAGGATGACCTTGAATTTCCAGTCTTTGCACTTCCATCACAAAGTGCTGGGATCACAGGCTTGCACCTTCATGCCCTGTGAGTGGAGAGCTCTAACACCTCCCAACAGGCTGTCTTCCAAAGATCCTAAGTGACAGGCGGACTCTGGTCTCTCTGGACGGAGGCATCTGTAACATAGACAAGATTTCTCCTTCCCTGCTCTTGGGTTTTTCTTAAGCACTGACTTTGTATTTCTGCATGTGTTAAAAAGCCTGACACATTGTTGCACATGGCTACATGGTTTCGGGGGAGCGTGGGTTCACAGCTTCAGTCCCCAGAGAGAAAAGCTTGGTGGCAAATGGCTGGGCTCCAGCAGGGGTTCTTGAGGTTTCTCTGCTCCCTGGGTGGGACAGGATTCTTGAGAAGCTGTGGAGCATTGACCAGACATGAAGAGGAGTCCTCATTGAAGAGGGTGGTTCCACAGGTTTCCAGTAACCAACCAGGTGTCTGCTATTTTCTTCTCACAGGTTCCTAAGGGTTTGCTGCAAATCTGAGCACCTACTTTACACTTGGCTGACTTAACTGTGACCTTAGAATTTTGCTCTTTCAGCTTGAATTAAAATTATTCTTCAGCAGGCACTTGTTCCTAATTTGTCATATTGAGCTTCACAGAATTAAAAGTCCAGTCAGAGACCCTTACGGTTGTGACACCAGAAAAATGATGCCTTGGCTCCCCGTCACTTCTGCAATCCAAAGTTATTGTTCCCAGGAGTATTCGCAGTTTGTTTTGAAGTTCTGTGTAATTAGAAATAGACCAGGTCTCTGAAGCACTCGAGTGCCACACACTACACGGATGGGAACCTCAGCCTGCTTGCCCGCCACGTGAAGGATTCTAAACTCACTCCAGGTGACAGTGAGTGTTCTTGATCTACGGTATTCTTGAAAATCCTGACAGTGGATGCGCTGTATTCTCCCCACAAGGAGTTATTAACTGTGTGAGGTGAAATGCCTAGTGTCCAGGTTTAGGCTTTCTAACACGCACACTTCAGAAACGTTCAGCTTATTTTTTATTTGCTGTCTATGTTTTGGGAACAGTCTCCACCCCACCTCCAACCCCATATGTGTGTGTGTGTGTGTGTGTGTGTGTGTGTATGTGTGTCTCCCAGGCTAGCTTCAGAGTCTCTAGCTCAGACTAGTCTCCAACTTGAGACCCCATGCTTTCACCATGACTGCTGGGATTATAGGTATGTGACACCACAGTGACAATGTATAGAAGGTCATCTGTTCCTCTGTTATAAAAAGGGTTTTTTTTTTTTTTTTTTTTTTTGGTGGTTTTTTGTTTGTTTGTTTTTTGTATTCTGGGGAAAAAGAAGTCTGAATTAATTTACAACTTATGACAACCTGGGTGTGTTCGGAACCCATCAGAAGTAAAGTCCTCAGGGGTCCTCCCCGTGCTGTGGAGAGCCCCCGCCCCCAGCACTCAGTGGTACCTGTCTCCAGCACTGTCTTTTGCTGAACTTGGAAATTAGATAAGGAAAGGCCCCCAAATTATCATCGTTTCCATAGAAACAATTGAAAGCCTCTCAATTAAAAGTGTCCCTGCAGGCCAGGGAGAGTATTCAAATGAGTTCCTCTGAGCAGCCAAGTTATCCTCAAAGTACAGCCCGAGAGGACAAAAGAGACGGGAGTCTGCCAGTACTCTAGTTAGGATCACTGTTGTTTTGCCATTCAGGGAAGAATTTTACCTTGATGTTTCATTTGTAGCATGTTTGTTGGCTTTGGCAGAGCCACTGGATAGTTGTCCTGTTATCTGCTAAGCTTTTTTGTGTTCATTTATGGGTCACGGAAATGTTTGGGAACGATCCCAGCGTTGCTCACGCTTGAACATGAGTCACAGATAAAAAGCCTTTTTTTTTTTTTTTTAAATTGATGAACTCCCAGAAGAATCCTAGGTTGGAAAGAGCCTGTGGGTCATTAAGTATTAACTTCCCGTCAATATGGGAGTCCTTCCTAGAATATAGTAACAGAGGTTGCTCACAGTATACTTTTTAAAAAAGATTTGTTTATTTTTATATGTATGAGTGTTTTGCATGCATATATGTTGGCCACATGCATGCCTGGTGCCCTCAGAGGTCAGAAGAGGGAGCTAGATTCCCTGGAACTGGAATTAGAGATGATTGTGGAGCGTCATGTGCTGAGTCCTCTGCATAAACAGCGAGTGCTCTTAACCACCAAGCCATCTCTTCAGGGCCGTCAGGCTGTACTTTAAGGAAGGCATTCAGCGTCCATTGCCAGAGGCTGCCGAGTTCCAAATGGCTATTTAGGCCAGAACTTAGCTGGATGTGGTGGCACACACACTGAAAACTGCAGCACCTAGGCAGCGGAAGCAGGAGCAGCAGGAGTTGAAGCCCACCTGGAAAACATATAGAAACATACGGGCTGGGCACAGGGTAGGGGGTCACCTTAGAGAAAGAGAAATTGAAGCAGTGTGGACAGGGAAGGAAGAAGAGGAAAAGAGATAACAAAAACTGTGATGAATCTTGTTTGATTATATGTTTTTTTCCTTTTTCATGGTAAGGGGCTGGAGAGATGGCTGAGTGGTTAAGAGCACTTGTTGCTCTTCCAGAGGACCTGTGTTCACTTCCCAGCATCAACATGGTGGCTCACAATCACTTGTAACTCCAGTTGTAGTGATCTGACTATATTCTGACTTCAGTGGGCAGTGGGTATACTTGTGGTACCACATTTGCAGGCAAAACACTCATGTATAAATCTAATTTTTAAGCTAAAATCAAGGAAAGGCAATAATTGTATACTTGTCAAGCCAGGTGAGATTTCTCTTTGGAGGTGGGCAGTGGAGACTACAAACCCAGGGCCAAGCCAGCACCAGGTGATTACCTAGAAAAGCTAATTGCAGCCACACCCTCCTGTACCCAGCACTAGGGGGCCAAGATGGCATAACCTTAGGGCTTGAAGGCCCACCAGTCTAGCTGAATCTGTGAGCCCCATGTTCAGAGAGACAGTTCTCAAACACCAAGGGGGAGCTTTGTCAACACTCTGGTCCACAAACACAGGTACACACTCATCCACACACTACCACAAATACACACACACTCAAACACACACACACACACCCACACATACAAGCATCTATTTCTTATTCCCAAGAAACATACCTTACCATCAAAGACAAAACCTTAGGCTGAAAGGTTTTTCAAGCCTATGGAAAGAAAGCAGAAAGAAAGCAGGGGTTGCTGCCCTAACATCTGACAAAATAGACCAATTAGTCGGAAGATAGAAAGTCACTCAGATTAAAAGGAAGTCACAATTTGAAACGTGTATGCACCAGACATGTGTGTATCTAGTTGCATAAAATAAACAGTTGGATGCAAAGACAGATTGACTCCAACACCATAATAGTAATCTCAGCACTCTCACCAACAGGCAGTCCAATAAAACCCAACAAAATATATGTACATTTAGAAATTAGATCTGAGGGGCTGGGAAGATGGCCCAGTAAAGAGCACTAGTTGTGCTTCCAGAAGACCTAGGTTCAATTTCCAGGACCCTCGTGGCAGCTCACAACTGTAACTCCATTTCCAGGGGATCTGATCCCCTCCTTCTGTCCTCTCTGAGTACCAGGAGTGAATGTGGAACACAGAAGACATACATTCAAACAAAACACCCATATACATCAAAATAAATTTAGAAGTTATTTTAAAAGAAGAAGAAATCAGATCTCAAACAAATACCTTTAATGATGCATGTTAGGGCCTTGGAAAAACAAGAACAAGTCAAACATAAAACCAGTAGATGGAAAGAAATAATCAAGATCAGGGCAGAAATTAATGTAATGAAACTCTAAAATTCCAAAGAATTAATGAAGCAGTTCTTTAGAAAAATAAACAAGATTTTTAGCCAAGCTAACTTTTAGCCAAGCTAACTGGAAGAAAGTTGATGCAAAGTAATAAAATTAAAAAGAAAAAGGAAGGCACTATAACAGAAACCAATGAAAACCAGAAAATCATTAGGACCTATCCTTAAAACTTTTAGAAATTGATTTCTAGACTCATACAACCTATCAAAACTAAACCAAGATTAGATAAATAACTTAGATCTATTTTTAAAAGTATTCAAGCAGCAATAATAATTGTAATAACAATTAATAACTTTGAACTAAAATAAAGACCAGGTGCAGATGGGTTTATGTTGACTCTGCCAGCCCTTTAAATAAGAATACTAGTGGTTCCCAAATTATTCCGTAACATAGAGGAGGAGGGAACACTGTCATTCAATGAAAGTCACATTATTCTGGTGCCAAAGCCCGATAAATACAGTAACAACAAAAAAGAAAGATTGATCTCCTTGGTGGACAATGAATATTCTCAACGAAGTACTTGCAAACCAAACTTAAGCACACATCAAAAAGATCATCCACCATGATCAAGTTGGCTACATTCGAGAGATGTAAGCATGGTTGTCCGTACATAAATCAGTTAAAGTGATCATTCCATGCATGGCCTCAAGGACAGACATCACACGATCATCACAATAGAGGCAGATAGGCAGAGCCCATCATCCTGTCATGATGAAAGCCCTCGAGGGGGCTGGAAAGAGGCCTCAGTGCTCTAGTGACTGTACTGCTCTTGCAGAAGAAAAGCTTAGTTCCCAGCACCCGTATCAGGCTTGCTGCCTCTAACTCCAGTTCCAGGAGAACGACATGACTGGCCTCCGTGGGTATCTGCACTCACTTGTACGCACATGCATGCACACGCACGAACGTGTGCGCATACACACAACTTAAAACAATAAAAATCAACTCAAGTGAAGTTCTTAAGGAACTCGATAGAAGGAACACAGCCCAACACAATGAAGGCTGTATGTGATAAACCTATAGCCGGCATTGTGCTCGGTGGACAAAAGCTGAATGTATTTCTACTGAAGTCGAGAAGAAGACAGGAGCATCTGTCTTCTCCATTTCAGCGTGTGGGAGTGTGTGCGCGCACACGTGTGTGGTACACCCTATGCGTGTGCAGAGGGTGAAGCTGCCTTCCTTTTCCAGGAAGCGTACCCCACTGAGCTTGCAGCTTACCCTTGCAGCTCACCTGACTACCAAACAACGGGGATCTACTTGCTCTCGTCCCCACTGCCTCCCTGGAATTAGAGTCCTGTCCCTCTACACGCGGGTTGCGTGTGCGTGAGAGAGCTTGGATCCTTACGCTTGCATAGCAGGCACTTTACTGAGCCATCTCCTCCGACTCCCCTCCCCGAAATACTTTTCTCACTCTGATTACAATACTTGGAAGTCTTAGCTAGAGCTCTGAGATAGGGAAATAAAAGAGATACAAACAGGAAATCAGTTTCCTTATCTGCAGCTGCTGTTCTCTTGCATGAGAGACTGAGAACTCCGCCAGGACACTCAGAGCTGATAATCACTTTTATTAAAGCAACGGAACACAAAAATAAATAAATAAATTCACATACAAAATTGGTAGGCCTCCTCTGTACCAATAACAAACATACTGAGAAAGTAAACATGGAAACAGCCCCATTCACAATCTGGGAGAGAAGCACCTTGGAATAAACCTAACAAGGCAGTGAAAGACCTCTATGACGGAAACTCTCTAGCCCTGAAGGAGGTTGAAAAGGCCTCCCGTGCTCACGGATTGGAAAATTTAATATTGTGAAAATGACTCGCTACTGGAAGCAGTCTACAAATTCAATTCAATACCTGTCAAAATCATCCCAACGTCGTTATTTCACAGAAAGAGGAGAAAAATTTTAAATTCATTCATATGGAAGCACAAGAGACCCCAGACAGACAAAGCAATCCTAAGCAGAAAGGAATGATTTCAAGTTGGTTCATAGCTTCTTTTGGGGACTTCAGAGCTGAAGTAACAAAACGGCGTGGCGCTGGCACGAAAATCGACACCTAGGTCAAAGAGAGTAGAGGACTTAGGGGCGAACGCATGCAACTGCAGCTGCCTGAAATGCGACAAGATTTTGGTAATCTACAATGGAGAAAAAGAGTTGGATTCTTTTTTGTTTTTGTTTTTAACAAATGATGGTGGGAAAACTGGATCTTCACATGTGGAAGAATGAGGCAAAAGTCAACTCCAGATGGATCCAAGACCTTAGCGTAAGCCCCCAAAACTCTGAAACCATTCGGGAAGACATTTCTAGGTGTTGGCGCAGGGGCGAGAGAGGTGGCTTGCCTGTGACGAGAGCTTGCTGATCTTCCAGAGGATGTAGCTTAGCGCCCAGCACCCACATTTGGCAGCTCACATGTAACCCCAGCTCAGGGGCCTCTGACAGCTCTTCTGGCCTCCTCAGACACCTGCACACAGGTGTTCACATACACACATTTAAATTTAAAAATCTTGAAAAATACATATATTGGCATCAGCAAGGACTTTCTGAATTAGACTCAGAAAGCAGTTGACAGTTGGGATTTCAGGAAGTGAAAATACTTCTGCACAGCGAAGGAAACAGAGTGAAAGAAGCAGAGTGAAGACAGAGGATTAATATCTAGAATATACAAAGAAATTAAAAAAAAAAAAGCCAAATGAACCAAACAATATGTGGGCTATTGAGTAGACTGCTATCAAAAGAGGAAATGCAGAGGGCTAATAAACATTCAGACCTGTTCAACTGGCCAGCAGAGAAATGCAGATAACAACTGCACTGAGATCCCATGTCACCCCAGTCACAATAGCAGCATCAGACAGCGGTTTGGATACGAACAAAAGAGAACCCAAATGCACCACGGGTGAGATGTGAACTATGGAAATCAATGTAGAGTTTCCTCAAAAGACAGAAAAGAAGTAGACCCACCATATGACCCAGCTGTGTGCTGCTGGAGGACCCCAACCACCACAGACAGAGACACTTGCACGTCAGTGTTTGTCACACTCCATAACTAAGTTGTGGAGCCAAGCGTCCACCAGCGTAGAAACGAATGAACAAAATGCGGCGTGTACACACAATGGCTTGCTTTCGGCGGTGAAGAAGAATGAAGTCGTTTTCAGGAAATGAATGGTGGAGATCATCATGATAAGCAAGTGAAGTTGTCCTCAGGATGACAAATTCCAGTGACTTCTCTCACTTATAGATACCAGACATTATATTTACATAAAATCATGTGTGTACAGATGAGGGGAGATTAACCATGAAAAGTGTCTAGGGCTAGAGGGATGGTGGAGAGCCAGAAAGAAGAGGGTAGCATGATTGGGGGCAGGAATTCTGTTCAAGGGATACTGTATAGTTACATACTTGCCTTATGTAACCAAATACAATTAAAAAAGAAAAAAAAACTAATGGGGCTGGGAAGAGAGCTTAGTCAGTAGGATGCTTGGTGGATGAGTGTGAGGACCTCAGCATTGCGTCCTCAGCATCCATTTAAAAAGCAGGTTGTGGTGGCTCCTGTTTGTAGTTCACGGCTGGGGAGGCAGAGACAAACGGAATCCTGGGGCCTCTTGCCCAGACAAGCTAGGCTAATTAGCGAGTCCCAAGCTCCAGTGAGAAACCCTGTCTCAAAAAGATAAATAAAATGTAAAAATAAACCAAGAGGATGGCACTTGAGGACTGTAACACCCATAGTTGTCTATGGTGGCACAGTGCACATATACACGGATACAGACACTGAAAATGTTTTTTTTTTTTTATTTAAAAAAATTATAAATTATTCACTTTACATCCGGATTGTAACTCCCTCCATCGTCTCTTCCTGGTCCCTCCCTCCCTCCCTCTTCCCGCCTATCTCCCTTCCCTATTTCCCTATTCTCTGACCCTAGCCTATCAAGTCTCATTAGGGCTACCTTGATGCTCTTCCTCTGTGGCCTGGCAAGGCTGCCCCCCGAGGGAGAGGGATCAAAAAGCAGGCCACAAGAGTTCATGAAAGAGGCAGCCCCTGCTCACTTACTAGGTGACCCACTTGGAGACTGAGCCACCTATGGGCTACATCTGAGCAAGGAGTCTAGGTCCTCTCCATGCATGCTCCTTGGTTGGTGCATCAGTCTCTGCAGGGCCACCAAGCCCAGATTTGTTGTCTCTGTTGGTTTCCTTGTGGAGCTACTGTCCCCTCCGAGTCCTTCTGTTCCCCAACTCTTTCCTACTACTCTGCCCAAGGTTGTGAGTCTCAGCATCTGCTTCCATCCCCTGCTGGATGGAGTCTTTCAGAGGACATCTATGGTAGGCTCCCATCCTGTTCCCTCTCTTTAGCCGCCTCTGGTGTCTATTCTGTTTGCCCTTCTGAATGAGAATTAAGCATCCTCCCTAGGGTCCTCTTTATTATTAGCTTCTTTAGGTCTATGGATTGAAGTATGGTCATCCTGTATTATATGTCTAATATCCCCTTATAAGTGAGTACATACCATGAGTGTCTTTCTGCTTCTGGGTTACCTCACGCAGGATGATTTTTTTTTTTCTAGTCCCATTTGCCTGCAAATTTCATGATTTCCTTGCTTTTAATAGCTGAGTAGTATTCCATTGTGTAAATGTAGCACAATTTCTGTATCCATTCTTTGGTTGAAGGACATCTAGGTTGTTTCCAGATTCTGACTATTATGAATAAAGCTGCTTTGAACATAGCTGAGCAAATGTCCTTGTTGTATGGTGGAGCATCTTTCAGGTATATGCCCAGGATATAGCTGTGTCTTGAGGTAGCACTATTCCCAATTTTCTGAGAAAGTGCCAGATTGATTTTCAAAATGGTTGTACAAGTTTGCAATCCCACCAACAATGAGGAGTGCCCCCCTTTCTCTACATCCTCACTAGCATGTGTTGTCATTTCAGTTTTTGATCTTAAGGGGCTGGAAGGATGGCTCAGTGGTTAAGAGTTTTTGATCTTAGCCATTCTGATGGGTCTAAGGTGAAATCTCAGGGTTGTTTTGATTTGCATCTCCCTGATGACTAAGGACGTTGAACATTTCTTTAAGTGTTTCTCTGCCATTTGCTATTCCTCTATTGAGAATTCTTTGTTTAGCCTGTACTTCATTTTTTAATTGGATCATTTGGTTTGTTGGAGTCTAATTTCTTGAGTTCTTTATATATTTTGGATATTAGGCCTCTGTCAGATGTAGGGTTGGTGAAGATCTTTTCCCAGTCTGTAGGCTGTCATTTTGTTGTGTTGACAGCATCTTTTGCTTTACAGAAGCTTTTCCGTTTCATGAGGTCCCATTTATTAATGTTAGAGCCTAAGCTGCTGTTCTGTTCAGGAAGTTGTCTCCTGTGCCAGTGAGTTCAAGGTTCTTACCCACTTTTTCTTCTAGTAGATTTAGTGTGTCTGGTTTTATGTTGAGATCTTTGATCTAGTTGGACTTTAGTTTAATGCAGGGTGATAAATACGGATCTATTTTCATTTTTCTACATGTAGATAGCCAGTTAGACCTGCACCATTTGTTAAAGATGCTATTATTTTTTTCATTGTATAGTTGCAATAAATTAAAAAAATGTGTTGGGCTATATAATGTTTATTATTAGCCCTAAGATTATCATGGCAGTACTTTTTAACCTGGTATCACAAATAATAAGACTCAGACACCTGTTAGATTTTATAATTGCCTTAATTATCTTGGGATGGGCAGATATTTCACCTACGCTGGCCCAGTAACCTCACCATTCATCTCTCAGCCCCCATCCAATGCCATCCATCTTAATCCTTCTCATCTGGTCTACCATTCATTGGTAATCTCATGGTACTTGCTTGTAGTCTTCATCTGGGCATTTTCATTCCATTCTTGGAGTCCTTCCTCTTGGCCTGTGTGTGTTTTTTCTCCACACTAATCCATTATGGCATCCTCCTTTCTTCTGTCTTCCTGTTTGTCTCCCATGATTTTCCTGTCCTCCAAAGCCCGGGAATCTTAGCCACACCTACCCCATTCTGCCCTGCCCAAGTATAGGCCATTTAATCAACCAATCAGGTATGTCTTAGGCAGGCTTACAAAACAAGGATAGGTGTAATCAGATCTTGAGGGCCATTCACAGATATCAGACCAACCTCCAACATATGGTTTTGGCTCCTTTGTCAAAAACCAAGAGTCTGTAGATTTGTAGGTTTCTTTCTGGGTCTTCAATTCGATTTCACTGATCTACCAGTCTGTTTCTATGCCAGTACCATGCAGTTTTTATTGCTGTTGCTCTATAGTACAGCTTGAGATCAGGGATGGAGATACCTCCTAAAGCTCTTTTATCGTACAGGAATGCTTTTAGCTATTCTGGGTTTTCTGTTTTTCCAAGTGACGTTTAGAATTGTTCTTTCAAGGTTTGTAAAGAATTGTATTGGTATTTTGATGGAAATTACACCGAATCTGTAGATAGATTTTGGTAGGATGGCCAATTTTACCATGTTAATCCTACTGATCCATGAGATGGAAGATCGCTCCATCTTCTGATACCTTCTTCAATTTCTTTCTTCAGAGACTTGAAGTTTTTTTTTTTTTTTATCATACAAGTCTTTCTCTTGCTTGGTTAAAGTTACACCAAGATACTTTTGTTTTTGTGGCTACTGTGATGGGTGTAGTTCCCCTAATTTCTTTCTCAGTCCATTTGTCTTCTGTATACAGGAAGGCTACTGATTTTTTTAAAGTTAGTTTTGTATCCAGCCACTTTGCTGAATGTGTTTATCATCTGTAAGAGTGATAAACATGGGAAACACGGACATTGGTGTTTGGGGGCCCACAGTTTGGTCTGTTTGTCACTATGCAGTCACTGCTGCCCTACTGATCAGACACAGTGAGCACTTGGCGCCACCATCTTGGATCCGTCTCCTGCAAATGCTTGCTAACTTTAAAGCTGCTGAGAAGGAATGGCAGATATCCAGGTGATATTATGGTAGTTACTTCAATCTGACCATCCCACACTATAGGCACTGATTGAAACTTTGCACTGTACCTCCAAAGGAACATGTGTGATTACTATGTATCAATTTAAATTATTTGATTAAAAAACTGTGAGAAAAAAAGAACATGTTTTTCTCTCCCCTGCAACTCTGCTTCTTTGTCTTTCAAACCAAGCAAATCAAGTCTACTTCTCCAATAGTGAACTTTTCAGATTGCAACATGTGCACTCAAAGCCTGCTTAGCACCGACAGACTGTGAGGACTTTAACACCTGTGGCACACTGAATGGCTGGCCTCCTTCCAGCCCTGGGCCTTAACACCCCTGGCTACATTCTAGTTGACTTCTCTGGCAACATTTTTTTCTCGGCAACATTTTTTTCTCTACATCATTTGTGTAAGTGCAGATTTGTTTTGGTGTTTCTGTGTTTTCAATCTGGTCCTCCCCCACCCCCCAGGGGTAAATGTACAAGTTCTAAACAAACACAAAACTGGAGCTAGCCATAGGCCTGTGCAGCCCCCTGCAGGGCGCAGCTGCCATGCCAGGTCCTGGGCACACACCCTTTCCCTCCTGTGCTTTGAAACTGCCTGGCCTTCCCTTGTGACTTTTTAAGCCCTCTGCCATTTTTGCTAAGTTAAAGCTTTATCGTTTAGTGGTGTAGCTTTTCTTCAAGCACATTCTGTTGTCTTCAAGTAGACATTCCTAAAAAGAAACTTCTCAGAAGCCCTAACGTGCTGTTCCCCAAATGTCTCAACAACTTTCAAGTGGATTGAAAGTTACAACTCCTACACTCCGGTTTGATTGGCACTGCCTGGGAAACACATGGAGGCAAGGGCGTGATCAGGAAGTGCTGACATAGACATCTGCTCTAGTTCTAAAATAACCCATGACCTTCAGCCCATCACCAAACCGCTCCAGCTTACATTTTCCTCATCCAAAACAGATCCATCAGCCCTGCGTCAGGTCAGTGGCAGGACTGTGTAAACAGATATTGAAGATCTATTTTAGATGGCATGGCAAACCATGCCACAATTGTCTGGAGGTATTTTGATTTGAGAGTTCAAAAAAATTTTAATAGGAAAATAAAATATTGATGATTCTGGATATTTCAGACTCTCAGTTCCAAAAACACTTTCACTGGTCTCCACAGACCAAATCCAAGTATGTACGTTACATTTTAGAGAAACAGTGTCATAATTTTTGGCAGGTTTTGATGTGTTTTCACACTTCAGAAAGGAGTTCTTTTAAATGGGTATTGCTTGTGGAGAAATAAAATTACTTTGGATTCCTTATGCGGTAGAAGAATAAAGGCACTAAAGGCAAGGGAGTGACTTCTGTTGTTTAATCTCAGCCTCTGAAGTATAGGGAATGCCTCCAACAAGTGACATGGAGCACAGGAGTGGACCTTTGGGACCTGAACCTAATGAGGCCACCCATGAGGGTGGATTCTGGGGAAAGCTCTCTTCCCTGGGAAGCTTGTGGCTACTTATAACCAAACCTACAAAGCTCATTTTCAAGCTCCTAGTTCCTCTCATATTTCTGGAGACATGTCAAGGGCTTCCAAGTGGCCCTGGGGAACTTAAAGTAACAGTCCTTTCTGTTCAAGATGGTATGGTAGTTATTATATCCACTTTTTACTCAAAACCATATGTATTTAAAGGCACTGAAGCAAAGGTATCTATATTTTCTCTGTCCAGAGTCTGACAAGTGTTTCTATTACTATTGTCTTGCTATTTATCATTTTACCAAAAATATAAATACAGTTGATCTTGCAAAGAAATGTTTCTCTTCCTCCCTCCCTTTCCTTTTATCTTTCCCTACTTAGTTTCCTTTTCCTTTCTTTCCTGTTCTTTTTCCCACTTCCTCTTCCCTTCCTTGGTCTCTGGAATACCAGTCATCCCAGATTGCCAGGTGACTGCTGAAGGAGTTGTTTGGGAGGGGAGAGGCAGGTAAACCAACCCTCCCTTGCTGCCACCCTGTCGTGTCCGGAGCCCTCATGTGCTCTTCTCCTCTCCTAGGGTGTCCTCTCCAACATCTCGTCCATCACTGACCTCGGTGGCTTTGACCCAGTCTGGCTTTTCCTCGTGGTAGGAGGAGTGATGTTCATCCTCGGGTTTGCAGGGTGCATCGGAGCACTCCGGGAAAACACCTTCCTTCTCAAGTTCGTAAGTATGGCAGACTCTGCTCTCAGCTTGAGATCTAGCAGGCGAGCTGGTGAGCGTACCAGAGGCCGAGGCAAAAAAGGCAAAGCCCAGGACATTTTTACTTCAAGAGAGCTTTTCAGTCCTGCCCTGCCCGCTCTGGCCCTGCCTGGACATGCCCGTTTGGCAGTGTCCATACCACCCACACTCGCCATGTAGACTTGACTCCCATCCCTGAAGTAGCGTTAGGAAGGAGTGAGGTGTAGAGGGCTGTGTGGTGTATGTGTGAGCGGGGGTGGTGAATATTATAAATAGAAAGCTGTATAGAAAACGGTCTAGGGAAACGAGGTTCTGGCCCAGCTTCTATGGCCTCCCCGGCTTGCGCAGTTTGAGCAAACATGACGGTGCAGGAAATGTGAAAGTCCTCCTTTTTTCCACCAGCACTTTTTAGCTACTCCTCAGTGTTTGTGTGACTGCAGTACTTACAGAGGAAGGACTGTAGCAGAAAGTATGGAAGTATGTGGGGCAAAGTAGAGAATGAACAATGAAAGCCTTCCCTTTGTTGCTCCTTTCCAAGCACAACAGTGGCGTGCGCTACATATCTGTATCTTAAATAAGAATGGTAAATGGCCCTGTGAAATATAAGCCCAGCTTCCTTCTTGACTGATGCCTTCGGAGGTAACTTCAACTCACCTTCTCTCCCTTTGGAAAGTGCAGCGTAGGCCCACAGGGCCCAGAGCGTGTCAGTTTCTGCCAGGTACTTGGTACGAACTGAATTTGGCCTCCTTGTGTGTGGAGGCTGGTGTTCTAGTGATTTCTGTGAAGAGAAAAAAAAAAAAAAAAAAAAAAAAGCAGCATTCCTCACTGTCCTCTCCAAGAACAGAGAAAGGATCAGAAGGACTAGCCTTGCTGGGATGAGGGAGGACACGGGAATTTCCAGAGAACTCGTTTGCTTGATATCCCTATTATCACAGCCGTTCGCAGCCCCACCGACTCATCTTCCAGGGTCTTTTTCGCTTAAACCCAGAGCCTGGCCTAGAACTCGTGTGAGCAGTGACAGTGTGTGATTCTCTACTCCAGAGTGTCTGCTGGAGAGCTCTCTAGCATCTCATGGGCATCTCCAAGAAGAGACTGCCACACTGTCCTAGGGTAACCCATTTCATACTGGGGCAACCATTTCAGGGCAACTCCCTGAAAGCCTTGGAGGCTGGTAGCCCAGATCTTTTCACATGGCTCATGCCAACAGAAGACCTGGGATTCGGGGGGGGGGGGGAGGTCATCGGTCTCAGGCACAGTCCACTGAGGAGCTGGGCTTCCTTTTCCTCAGATGTGGTGGAAATGGCCTCAAGGTCACTCTCTGCGCCTTTGGAAATGGAGAAGTTAGCCCACAAAGCCGGGAATATAGATAGGTCTCTGCCAAATATTTGATATTGATTGAGATTGGACTCAATATGTTATATGCATGTTATGTTACTCGAGAGAATTTACTGGGACAGCGGGAAAGTGGAGGTCAGAGCAGACATCTGAAATCTTAGCCTGCCTGCCAGCTGTTTCGTGCACACTTTTGAGAGTCTGGGTTCTATTCTTTCTGTGGTGTGAGGACTATATCTCCATGCTCAGAGTGGTACCCCTTTAGAAGGGCAGGAAGGCAGGGAGCACAAATGCTAATTTTCTCTTTTCTTTCCTAAGGAAATCTTAACTTGAAATTGTTACCACTGCTAATTAAGAACTTTAAAATTTATGTCCTCACTTGGCGTCCTAGACTTTTTCAGGCACTGGTTTGGTCCTTCTGCCTCTCTTGCCTCACAATCCCTCAACAAAGAAGCAGGTGTCACTCCATGTCATGGGAGTGGCCACACCCAACAACATGTCCCCCAAATTTTCACCTCAAGATCACAAAACAGTTTGCAGAGGGTGAAGACGGGCGGGGGGCTGGGGAGGTATGAAAATGGTCCAGGGGTGGAGCCTGCAGTTAGGATGACTAAGATGAGACGCTTTGAAGTACCTGGGTGGAAGGGACATTTCCCCAGCAATCTGAGCAGTAGAGCCCTGGCCTCTTGCTCTCCAGCCTCCCACCTTGTTATCTGCCTTAGCCAGAAGGCTCCTTTTGATTGCATTGTGGTGTTATTTAAAGTGTTTCCTGAGGGTGCTGCCCAGGCAAGACACCAGAGCAGCTAGCGTTCCCAAGGAAGTCCTTCCCCAGGGCTTCGTTTTTCAGGATTGGAAACTGTTTTCATGCCACCGTCACGCCCCGGCCCACTTCCTCTCTGACCTGTTTAGGATGAACAGCTCTATTTCACACTGTATAGGAGGTGCAGGGAAGAACTAAAAACAGTGACTCCAGAACAGGATAATGTAGTGTGGAATCAAGCCATGGTAGCCAGTGGCAGGTAAAACATGGAATAATCTACGTTTCAAGTCTGGCTTCCTAGAGGTCAGGCAGAACCTTGTTCATACGTCTGGCAGTCCATTAATCACGAGCAATTCATTAGGCCCTAATGTGGGTCTTGATGAGAAATTCCTATTACTCATGTTTGATTTGGGCTTTGTTGGTTAATTATCCAATGGAACACCAGAGACTCTAAAATGTGATTATGAAGCGATCTTTAATTTTAAGAGTCCTTTCTTGAAGTGTAATATTCCATTAACAAACCATAAGAAACAGAAGGCCCCAGTTTGGAGATGTGTACCAATTGAATGTAATTATAGCCCTTTTCAGAGAGGAGCCACTGACTCTGTGTGATCTGAGAGCCTTGTAACCATTCCCTGTTGTATGTTTCTTTTGTCTTAGTTTTCTGTGTTCCTGGGGATTATTTTCTTCCTGGAGCTCACTGCTGGGGTGTTGGCATTTGTTTTCAAAGACTGGATCAAAGACCAGCTGTATTTCTTTATTAACAACAACATCAGAGCTTACAGGGATGACATTGATCTACAGAACCTCATAGACTTCACCCAGGAATATGTAAGTTCCAAGGGGAGACGTCTTCTCACGAGGGTGACTCCCATAATACCTTGTGTGTCTTTGCCAGCTGGAGATGTCCCATTTCCTGCCTAATTTCCATTTGTTTCCTTGTCTGTTCTTTCCTCACTCCATGGCTTACACTTGCAATGCAGAGATGTTTCAACTTGTGTTAAATTAGATGAAGGAAGACACAACTCTTAAGCAATAATGGTGCTCACCACGGCCATCCCCTTGTCAGCTTTTGAAGAAAGTTCCCTTTCTATATGTTTAAAGTTTTATTTGATTAAATATGAAGTTTCCCGTTCCTTCCCCTATAGCTCACAATAATATAACCAACATGACATCTGTTTATAAAGTTTCTCACGCGTGCCTATCCAGCAACTACCTGTGTGCAGAAAGGTTTAGAGCCTTGTAAGGCCGGAAGGCTTCCAGCAGGTGGAAGATAAGCAGAGCCTGTCTGCGCCACAGGTGTCTAAACATGACTGACCGCTCCTGTACTGCAAACAGAACAGGCAGATGGCATGTCACGCGAAATGCCAAGTGGCACAGACAAGGAGCCAAGACACACACCATCTCATTGACCTTAGACTAACAGAAACATGAACTCTTTCCTCGAGAGTGAAATGAGAACAAAACTGGGCTCCTGCCTAATACCTATGGTTATTGGGACAGTCTAGTGGTGCACATGGCCTAATATTAGGCTCAAGAGATTACTGGCCTACAGATTAGCAGGTCCCTGAACTTGGTCAGTGGTGTCCATGGCGTTAATATTTAGAGCAAGATCGGAGGTCACCCAGAAGCTCAGTGAGCCAAGATCTTGCCTTGAGTTGGAAGGGTTGAGCTGGGCTCAGGTTTATCCTGAGTCAGGAAAGCCATGCTGCATCAGCGCTGAGCAGGCGTGGTGGAAAGCCGTCCTCTGGGTGCTCAGCACGACCCTGGGGTCTTAGTTTCACTCAGGGGCTGCAGAGCAGCTGCTGTGTAGAGCAAGCCTCCTCGGGTGTGAAACTGAGCCCTGTTTCACCTGCTCAGCTGACTTCTGTGTCGTTAGCTCATAGTGGATGCAAGCTCACTGCTTCCCAGGTATTCTCCCTGACTAGCTTGCATGACATAGCTGACGGGACTTTGCGGGGGAACCCTGTGGTGTCCAGAGGAGGAGCCGAGCCTGAAGAACATGTGTTCAAGGCCAGCTCTGCTCAGCAGCACTGGTTCATGTGATTCTGTTCTGCAGTTAAGCATTTTCACAGAGCTGTTGGTCCTGAAGGCCTTAAAATGGCCAAGGGTTGGTTTTTATTTAACGTAAGAAGCCAGGATAATCCAGTACAGGGAGGTGGTGGATGGGGTTATATTATAGCCATAATCAGTCCCCCATTTAAAATCCTCTGAACTGAACATAAAAGTATGTTCTTTACAAACAAAAGCAGCATAGAAACAAATAGTGAGATATGAACAAATAGCATAGTGAAAATGAAGCCTCTATGATTATGGTAGAAAGGTGAGTTTTGTTCACTCTTTCTTGTGCGTGTGTGGTTGTAGGGAATGGACCCAGGGCCTCACCCATGCTCGGCCACTGTACCACTGAACATCAGGCCTGATATTCACTGTCTTGTGAACAGATGACGGTTCTATAGTGATCACACACATACCAGACCCCATCGAAATGTCAAGTGTTTATTGGATGCCGCTACACTCAATGAAACGCTTTAAGAACCCTAAGCACAACAGCGGTTGCCTCATTCTTCTACGCTACCACGGTTGCTTGTGTTTTATCTTTCCTTCCAGAGTGGTCTGGTTTAACCCTCCTAGAACGTGACCAGGCCAAGTTCGGAAGGGTTCACAGGAACGTTTAGGTTCATTTTCACCTAGAAAATAAAACGAGGTGCTGGATCTGGCAGGGGCTGGGTGGGTGGAGCTCAGGGGGCTGGTCACCTCCCGGCCCGGGTGTCCTTTCTAACTCTCTCCTGTTTGCTCTAGTGGCAGTGCTGTGGGGCTTTTGGAGCTGATGATTGGAACCTAAATATTTACTTCAATTGCACAGATTCCAATGCAAGCCGAGAGCGATGCGGTGTGCCCTTCTCCTGCTGCACTAAAGACCCTGCGGTAAGAGCAGCAGCTCAGGCTGGACACTGGCTGTCCTTCGCATGGTGGCTCACAACCATCTATAGTGAGATTTGGCGCCCTCCTCTGGTGCGCAGACATACATGCAGGCAGAACACTGTATCAATATAGAGCGGCGGCTCTCTGCCAGCAGGTGTGGGCCCTGTGCTCACCCTGCCTGTGGTGGCAGAGTGATCTTTGTCACAAGCACATGCCTGGTTGTAGGTCCTAGAGGAGGGTAATGTGTGCCAATCTTCCCAGTCAAGACAAGATGACTGGAACTTAGCCAGGGTGTGTTGGTTCCCATTCTGAGCTCTGTTGTGTCAGAAAGGGAAGTCCTGTTCTGGGTTGAAAAACAAACAAACAAACAAGGAATATGGAGTACAAGTGACTTTCCCCAAACCACAGTCCTGATAGGTGACAGAGTGTGCCAGACTCAAACAGCCTGCCTCTGTCACCTTTACGAAAATGTAGGGCTCACGGGTGAGCCATCTATCTGCCAGAGCTTGGGTTTAGTAAACCCCTTCTTCTCATCTGACATCTGGGCCAGGACTTAGGAGGGAGAGGAGGGAGTGAGACGTGACAACTTGGGAATGCTGCTTGGGTAGCTGCAGTGGCCCAGGAGGTGGCATAAGGATGGCCACAGCAGCCACCATTTGTGTCTTACTTTAAAAAGAACCAGTTCACAAGCCGCTCCTTTTTACTGCGTATTACTGTGTGCCTGGTTTGTAGAATGAAGAAAATGAACCTGTATTGGGAGCGAAAAGCCAGAACTGGGAGTTAGTGTGACGCATGTGAGGAGTGTCTGCTGCCCTTGCTGGACAGGCCTGAGTGGAAACAAACACCACAGGGTCCCGCTCTTGCAAGGTTGGAGGCCTTGCAAGGAGTCTGGGGTTTTAGGGTGTTGAGCTGCTAACCTTCTGGAGAGCACACCAGCCTGGGCTGGATGTCACTAAGAACTGTGCCAGCCTGGCTGTGACTCCTTGCTAGCCAGCTTGTCCGCCTCCTCTGAGGTGGGTCAAGGGGCAGCAGGATGCCCAGCATGGAGCCCATGCTACCCACTCCGCCTGGGCACGTACTGGCCAGCATGCTCCCTGTTCTCTATCTCTGTCCTATATCAGCTGTCCATGAGAAAAATGAGAAGAGTCTCCGAGCGTCACTAGGCAACTGCAGATCCCTCAGTAGGTCTGTCTCATGCCGTGAACTTTAAGCTGAGGAGATCCTCTGACCCTCAGAGGGGAGGAAATAGTTGGCCCACAGCATTTCCAACCTGACCCTGGCGATGTCAGGCTGCCAGCTAAACCGGACTGTTTTGCTTTGTGACATAATGCATTTTCATTAAAATGAAAACACTTTCAGCAACAGAATTTTATAGATTAAAAGGGACGTGCACATATTTGGCATGCATAAGACCCTAGATCTAACCTCTAGCACTATTTTTAAAAAGTAGAAATGGCCAAAGAGCACAAAGATGGTCATTTTTGTCCTTTAAGTTTGGTTTTTGTCTATGTTTCCAGTTTTCCAAGCCCTTGAGGCTTCCTGAGGTTGGCAGTTATTTGAATCTTAACACACACACACACACACACACACACACACACACACACACACACACACACCAGCATAATGGGCCAGCTAGGGTCTTAGCTTTCCTCATTTCTAAGGTGGGGAATTTTTTACTACATACTTCCTAAGCTGCTCTTATAAGTGCATGGCATTTAATAATAATGTTTCTTAAATAATATTGTTATTAATATAATATCTGCTACTGTCCTGTGATCTATCTCACTGACACTACAGGGTCTCCTGTTCGTTCTTAGGTGGGCTTTCTGTTGAACAAGAATGAGTTTCACTTTTCTCCTTCTTTCTTCCCCAGGAAGATGTCATCAACACTCAGTGTGGCTATGATGCCAGGCAAAAGCCAGTAAGTGGAACCTGCCCCTGAGGCTTAGCACACAGATTTTTTTTTTTTTTTTTTTTAAGGAGCATTTGCTCATGCCCAACACTGTATCTGTGCCGCTCTGGAGTGTTTGCACATGCCCAAGGCTGTATCTGTGACGCTTTGCTCTCTTCCCTTGTAAAGGAAGTGGACCAACAGATTGTAATCTACACGAAAGGCTGCGTGCCCCAGTTTGAGAAGTGGCTACAGGACAATTTAACCATTGTGGCTGGTATTTTCATAGGCATTGCATTGCTACAGGTAAGATATGGGTCCTCGGTGGTAGCTCAGACAGTGGTGCCCAGGGAGACCTCACCAGGACCAAATCTTTGCCATGCCTCCTCAACCCCATAGCTTCTGAGACACTCCGGAGGTCCGGGGAACAGACTGAAACGATTAGGTTTGTGTTTATTGAGGGTCTGCTTCTAGATCAGGAAACACGTTAGGAAGCCTTGTCTCCTTTTCACCGAGGAGAGCTCGATTAGGCCCCCGGCTTTGAGCTGGCATTGTGTCCAGGGGCTCAGAGGAGCGCACTGTGCCAGCTGGGGCAGACATGGCTGCTCAGCGTGGATCTCAGCAGCAAGGTCAAGGCTCTGTGGAATCACAGAAGTATGCGCTGTGACTTTCATCTCTCTGGACCAGCTTGCCAAAGTGCAGGTGAAGTCAGCCTCAGGAAGTGACTTCTCCTGCTGATGGGACGCTCCCTGTGGAGGGTCAGAGATGCGCACATAGTTGAAGGAACCTGAGGAAGTCGTAAGTGACTAGAAAGTCATCCTGTGTTCACAGACTGTAAAACTCAGTCTCAAGTGGCCTCACGGCTCATGTTGATCCAGAGGCTCTGTGCACTCTCTCTCTGTTCCCACCTCATTCAGTCACGGACGAGCTGGGCCTGAATTCGCACGGAAAAACGAGTAGTCAAACAAACTGAAAAGGAACAGAGGATGAAGAAGTCATGTTTCCTAATTAAAACCTACCACAGAGTAGCAGGATTTGAGGTGATAGGTACGCTTGTAAGGATAGCCATTTCAGATCATTGAGATTAAATTCCCGACAGAAGCTTTTTTTCTTTTTTGATAAGGGAATCAAAACTAGTCAATGGGGGATGAAAAAAGGTTTTTCAGGGGTGGGGAAAATGGCTCAATGGTTAGCAGAACTGGCTTTTCTTCCAGAGGACTGGGGTTCAATTCCCAGCCCCCACATGCTAGCTAACAACTGTAACTATAATTCCCAGAGATCCAATGCCACCTTCTGGCCTCCGTACACACTGTATGAATGTGTACACAGCCATGCTTGTAGGCGAAACACTTATACACATTTAAAATACTTTTAAAAGTTGTTTTTTTTTTTTTTTTTTTTGACAAATAGTGCAGGAATACTGATTTTCCATCTAGAAAAGAATGATGTTTAGGCAACTATCTCCTAACATCTATAAACATGAACTTAAAAGGCCCAAATATAAATGCGGTGTGCTGTGCGCCTGTAATGGAAGCTGTGGTCACCTAAGAGCACTCAACCTTCACAGTCAGGCCTGTCTTGGTATAAACCAAATGAACAAAACTCTCAATATAAAAGCTGAAGCTGGGAAACTCTAGAAGAAAACGTGGTGTAAATTGGTGATTTTTTTTTTTTTTTTTTGTCTTGGACAGTTTCCTTAAAAGAGCATGACACCAAAAATAAAACCACCAAATAAAACAGAGCTTATGGCATGTCATCAAAGTATTAAACTTCTGCACTGAAAATGATGCCATTAAGGTCACTCACAAAATCGCAGAAAATGTTTGTGAGTAGTTACCTAAAAGGTATTTTAATTCCTAGAATATATTTCAAGAGGGCTTATGCCAAACAAGAAAAAAGGCCAGCCTGGGCTACCTAGCGAGAGCCAGTTTAAATATGAACTATTTCAGTAGACACTTCTCCAGCAAAGATAGGAATGGCCCATTGCATATGAAAAGATGTCAGTATATCATCAGAAAACTGCAAATCAAAACCGCAATGGGGTAACCATTGCTTACACACTAGGATGGCTTTGAGTGAAAAAGACAGTGAGTGTTCGTGAGCATATAGGGAGAGAGCAGAAACGGCTCAGCTCTTTGGAAAATTGTACTGTATGACCGCACAACTTCCCACGAATGCAAGCAAAAGGAATGAAGAAACGACATTTACCGAAACATCTGCACACACGTGTTCATTTACCGAAACATCTGCGCACACGTGTTCACAGCAGCAAGAACTGAGAACAGTGAAGACTCCATCAAAGGACCTTGAAGACTGTGGTATGTCCCAGTGGTTGGGTTAGTACACAGCCATCAAAAAGGAATGAACTGACTAGGTGTGCTCTGCATGCCTGCAGTCTCAGCACCAGGGAGGAGGAAGGTGATGAGGCAGAAGGATGGCAAGTCAGACTGTACAGGAAGACCCTTCTCAAAAGCAAAGCGCCACAGAACAAATGGAGCAGACTGGCCGGCTGACATTCCGTGGAAGAGTCACCACAGTTTTGTTCTTCGGCCGCTTTTGTGTAGAGTGTCCCTTATCATCATCATCATCATTGCCCTCCCCCTCGCCACATCTTCACGGTGCCCTGGGAGTACCCGGGGTCTCACCATCCCAACCTCTGGGTCACCTCAGCCCAGCCTGCATCCTTGCTTCAGACCATGGCCCACCCAGGCAGCCTGGAGCTCTGCCTCCCACTGTGACCTTGTTGATGGGGCTCACTACTCTCAGGAGAAGAGGGGAGAAGCCGAGGACCTGATGAAGTTGCAGACCCCGTGAGGTGGTGAAGTCTCCCTTCAGAACATCCCAAGCCTGACCTCAGCAGGGCAGCGGGTAGATCAGCACTGAATACTGTAGCGGGACAGGCTGGTCACCAGCAGGAATGTCCCTTGCTCGTGTGACTTCATTAAGGCTTCTTACCTGAAAGAGCAGGTGAGGTCCATAGAAGGCACAGGTGGCCATGTGACCCAACTGTTTGAGGTAGGGGCCCAGCTGAGCTTCAGCCTGCCTTTCCCACGTGATCTATGCACACGTGACCTCCTTGGTCACAGAGGCTAGGGCGTGCATGCGTGCATGCTGAGGCTGCCTCAACTTTCTTTATGTTGTATAAAGTGTTCACTGGAGTTCTTTAATTTGTGCTGTGTAAATAAGGAAAATTCGTAGTTGGGTCATGAAGTTTTACAGCACTGTGATCAGTACCTCACAGAGCAGATGGAGAGAGATTTGTTTGGGCCTGTGGTTCAGGGGATGGCACCCATGGTGGGGAAGACAAGAGAGGCCATGGCAACAGCTAAGAGACGGAGAACTCCTTTGACAGCTGTCCCTAGCAACACACTTGGTCTCTAATGTCCTCCTACATCCTAAAACAGTGCCACTAGGTAGGGACTGAATATTCAAACCCATGAGATTGTGTGGGCTTTTACATTTGAACAGTTTCTGTACCAGTGGATGAACCAGAGAACATTTTGGTATATGAAGGAAGTCACAGGCACCATATGTTATCTGAAGCCATTTTCACAAAATCTCCAGATCAGGCAAATCCAGAGACAGAGAGAGAAGGTAGATGAGAGCTAGCTAGGCTTTAAGAGAGGGTTGGAAATGGCTTCTCTTGGTACCAGGTTAGCCTGACAGCAATGAACATCTTCTGTATTTAGTATTGAAGAGCTAAAGGGATGCTAAAATTACAGTTTTTTGTTTTCTCTCTCTGTCTCTGCTGTCTTTTCAGCTGTTGGGGTTTTTGTTTATTTGTTTTGATTTGATTTGTTTTTTGAGACAGGCATCATGTATCCCAGGCTGGCCTCAACCTTGTGATGTAGCCCCGTGTGGCTTCTGATGTCCCCAGTGCTGGGTTTCTGTGGTGCTGGGGCTGGACCCCAGGGCTTTGTGTATATGTGGGGTGAACCCTCTACCGGACCAAACTACATCGCCATCCCCTGCAGATAGATCAAGTGAAGAATCAGATTACCAGGCAGGGAGGGGGGAGGACCCAGCGGCCAAGGAAAAGCCAGAAGTGTTTGAATTCCACTTGTCTGACTTGGTTTCTGTTCTTTCTTTGTTGTTGTTTAGATTTTTGGGATATGCCTGGCACAGAATTTGGTGAGTGACATTGAAGCTGTCAGGGCTAGCTGGTAGAACCCTGCCACCACTGCTGCACGACACTGGACTGACCCCCTCTCTGACTGACCTTCCATGTGCTGGCTGATGGTGGGCTGCAGAGACCTGGTCACAGGCCTGCAGTCCCACCCCACGGAGCTGCCGAGAACTTACTTTCTGTGGGGGTGAAGCTGGGAAGTGCCGCTCACAGATGGAACTCTTAAAAAAAGAAAAACAAAAACAAAGCAAAACAAAGCATTGTGAAAGTCACCGAGTCTGTGCCATGGATCTCTACCGTGGCCGTGAATGGATGGACAAACAGATGGATACTACAGGAAGGGAAAAGGGGGGGTTGGGCACTTCATGTACTTGAATTTACGGAGAATACAGTGCTGTCCACATCTTGGCTAAAACTTAATCCCTTACCCCCCAGGGCCATGTATCTTGGAGTCTCTCAATGCACATTTCTAGAAACTGTTGGCAACTGTCATCCAGAGAAGAAAACAGTTGTCCTCTGTGTTCAGATTCTGAGTCGGGCAGGATGGGTCCAGTTGTGGCATATGCTCTCTGGCCTGCCTATCCCATTAAGAGAGCTGGGCATTTGGCTGCAGCCCATCTGGTGGCGGAGGTTGTGAGCCACGTTTCCTTTGAGTGGCCAGCCTGAGCTTTAGCAATGACATCCAAGGAGAAAATGAGGTTAATGGGAGGCACTGATGAAGCACCCCCTCACCCCACCTCACCAAGCCCATGGTTGGGTTCTTCTGATATTCTGAAATACTCTGGGCTGCGTTTTTGTGTTTTGCTTTCTTTTTTATTGGTTGTTACTTTGGTTCTTTTCTGTGTCCCAAAGGCAAAGGCTATGACACAGTCCTCTGTAATGGTTTCCTAGTCAACTTAAAATAGTAAGTTTTTGTATGATCTTCACCCGCATGTGCTGTGACCCCGAATCCACCATGTTCTTCTCCAAGGAACACTTGAGAGTGTTCATCAGTGTTTGTGTCATTGGTCCCCAGCCCTGGGTGGTTGTGGCATGTTGTCCTGGCCATGTCTTCATATGCCCCGGCTCCCTGTCCTCATTGAATGATATAAAGTTCCGAAGCAGGGTTGACAGCAGTCAAAAGCATATAATGAGTTTTTTTTTTTCTCTTTTTTTGCAACTTTAGTTTTGTCATATATTAAAAATAAAAAACAAGCCTAGTATAGTGCATGGCCAGAGCTCTGTCCTCGCTGAGGTGGCCTCGGGTTGGTGACAAAGCACAAATACTTGAAGGGCTGCACTGAGGCCCAGCCCGGGGTTCTGTGACGCTAGGTGGGAAGCCACCTTCAGGCTCCTCTCCTGCCTCGTGCCCACCGGGAAGGTGGATTTGGGCCCAGCTTGTGACATCCCTTGGATGTTGCTTTTCACGGGGAGCAGAGTTTAGTCTGTGGGTCACTGGGAGGACCACCGCCTCGCTGATGGCAGCTCCGCATCCCGCCAGCCAGCGTTCTGAGCGGAGGTGGAGCACGGGCTCTCGTTTCTGCCGCATGCGCACTGCTGTGGCTGACCAACACGGTCTCCTTGGAGCGCCGACAACCAAGCCCTCGTCTGAAGTCTCATCTCTCCAGTCCGGTGCGCGGGGCTCTGCATGTTTGTGTTTGTGTCCGCTGTAGGTAGAGATAGTCATTCCATGCGTGGACGTGAGGTCGCGTGGCTTCACCCCTGCCCATCCCACGGCCGCCGTTTGTAATGTCCTCCAACACGGACCCCCGTGCTCTCGGATTGGCGCTTCTGTCTTCTTTATTACCTCATCCTCCAGTGAACTGCTTCTGGCCAGTTGATGCAGAACCAGGCAAGACCCCCACCCTGTGGGCACATCCAGTGAAAGCCAAAACACAAGCCCGAGTGAGTTTTCAATTTTAATCACCCTTTATTTTTTACACTCGAGAGTGATTGTAATAAAAGCTGTCATTAATAAACTTGGTTCTACCTTACGTGGCATCATGACTTCTTTTCTGAATATTTCTCAGATGCTGGCTAATGTAAAACACACTGGAATAGATTGTTTTAAAACAAAACAAAACATGAAGGGCCTGGGCCAGGAGGGCCGCTCATGTGTAGTGTGCCTGGGACTTCAGTCTCAATCCCGTATCCCAGCAACCACCATCACCCCCAGAATCCCTGAGGAGGGAGGTCCCAGTGGGCCTCCACTTGTGCTGCTGAGTTCCTAAGATGCTGGTGAAACCACACGTTGATTCTGAGAGACACTGGTCAGTCCAGGAAGGAAGGGGAAACTCGTGCTTGGAGAGACTGAGTCTCCGGGTTGCTAAGTGTAGAAAAAGCATCGTGTGGGTAGGTGTTCTCTGTCATACAGACACCTTGGGAACCTTGACCCTGCCACTCTGGACTGTGTATATATTTTTAAAAGCTCTATGAACATCTTAAATACCGTGGACCCAGACAAAAGATACAGTTCTTATAAGAAAGTAGTCTCTTGACACCATCGTGGTAACCCACTAGAAAAAGGCCAGATGAAGTCTCCTTCTATTGTGAATTACTCCTGCAAAATACTTTTCAGATCAAATGGAATCAACACCTCCCATTTCCTATAGTACTCTAAGGCCAGACAGGGCAGTGGGACCCAACACTTGAGCAATGCTGTGCCTCGCCGCCCTGGATACAGAAGACACAAGTATTTTGATTTTAAAGACACTGTCCACAGCTGAAGATGGCCAAGCCCTGTTGATGTCCCATATTATCTGGTACTATGGGGTCTGGTCATTCCCTCCGCACTCTGGTCCCAGCTGCAAGGATACTTTGTTTTCAAGGCTCATAGCTAGCAGAAGTTTCTTCCTCCTGAACACCATAGACTTTGGGGGAAGATGACTAAGTTTCTTTTATATTTCTGCTGTTTACTGGTCCCCATGAAGATTGCTTCTGTAATATAAAAAATGTGTTATTCATAAAATGAACAGTAACAAAAAACAAAACAAAACTGAACTTCTTTTTTCTCGCCAGGGAGTACTTGAAAACCCGTTTCTTTCCCCAGGGTATACCCCTTGACATTTCTTTGGGCTGCCTTCCTGCCCCAGGTCCGAGGCTGACTGCCCTCCAGGACACAGAGGTGACTCCGTCCAAGCTTTGGCTTCTTTGGGAAAGTGTTCGGCCCCTCGGGGCTGGTGTTTGTGTGGGCAGGGATGGAATCACTTTGCAGCGTTTGGCTCTCCCCGGCCTGTTTCCGGCTCTCTTGGAGAAGAGCCCTGGGAAGCCGGTGGGTTGAACAATGAGGGTCGGAGCCCAGGGACCTGGCAGGCCCTCCCCAGCAAGCTTTGCCATTTCTGCATCGGTACTCACTCCTTCCCTTGGGAAATCTGCAGACCTCCGAGGAAGGACTGGGAGCCTCTCCATAAACACTGGCCACTGCGGCCTGCACGCTAGGACAAGGAACGGTGATAGCAAGATCCTGACCATTCTCAGCGGGTGGAAACTAGACGTGCAGCCAGAAGAACGGACAGGGCTGAGTTGTGACTTATACTGGAAACATGGCTAGGGGCACAGCAGTCAGATGTTCCTGGGTTTGGGCGCAGGAAGCAGGGAAGAGAACCTAAACTGACGGTAAAGCCACCCCAGTGTTCTCTAGCTTTATTTTTCATTTGATTTATTTATCTGTTTATTTTGAGAGGCTTGCTATAACAGCAGATTCTATTACACTGTGGTTTTTAGGACATTTCTTGATTTGAAGAAAATATTGGTTCCCTCTAGAGGCTTGCTGGTCCCCTATAAACCTGCCCAAAAGTTCATTGAGCCTAAAAACTATTGGCCCCAAAAGGTTGATCTATCCTCTCCCAGTTAGCCTGAGCTAGACCCGCTGGTCCTACCCCTCCGCTTCTAGAAATGAGGGCCAAGGCAAGTGTATCAAAGAGTGGGTGAACTCGTGGTTTTACACGGTGTGTGCCAATTCCAGAAAGAACCGGTGCCCAGCAAAACAAGCGGCCCATGCAAGTCCTTACTTCCCAAGCGTGCAACCATTAGAACAGGAAAGTTTTAGTGGTCTGCCCTCTAGTGTCAGCCATGGAAAACTACAGCCGGCTGGTGCTTGAGCGTGAGGTTCCTAAGCTCTGCTCCTGCCTTGGAAAGCAGGGGCAGAGGGCAGGGGCTGGTGCTAAGGAAAGGTGGGTACACTCCTTCACGCTCCTGAAGACTGGGGGCCCTCCTGGGAACCGAGGGAGCGGAACGTTGGTCCTCATCCATATGTGTGCCCTCCTCTCGCCGCTGCGTTTTATTGCCTGTTGCGCAGGCTCGGTGGAAGCTGGCCCGGCCCGCCCTCGCAGTCTCGGATGCAGTTCCTAGAAGTCGGTGCCTCGCTCACTGTCACCAGGCGTTCATCTGCCCGTCCGGAGCTGCCGTGTCTTCCGGGCACCTGTCTTCCTGCTGGAAGGTGGCGTGATGAGCTGTACCCTCCCTCCCAGGGCACAGAACCCGCCTCTTGGGAGGCTTGTGTGAGCCAAGGTCCCAGCGGCACCTCTGCTCTCCGACACTGTCCAGAACAAGCGAGCAGGCTTTCCTCAACTTTCCTTTGAAAAGTATGGCTGGGCGTCTAGTGGAGCTGGCTTTGATTGAGGATTTCTACCTTTATTCTTGTCATCCTTGTTTTTGTTTTGTTTTGTTTGTTTATTTCTTTGTTTTTAACAAGGGCTTGTTAAGTAGGTCCAGCAGAAATGATACTTCTTGTTCTGTATCTCAGGCTGCCTTCAAACTTGGAGGCATCAACCTTCCAAGAGCTGTGATGACAAGTTTGTGCCATGTGGAAACCGTGACTTACGTGTTAGGGGTATATCATGGGTTCAGCTGTGTCTTTCAATATTTCATACCCTGAGATTCCAAGCAGGAACTTCAAGCCCAGGCTCACAGAGGGTAGGGAAACCTCCTGCTAGGAAGACAGATTCAGGTAATATGTTCACAATCTGAGCAGTGACACGCTAGACAGCGCCTGCCGGAAACTAGGAGACACAAAGAAGATACAGTTCCAGCCTTTTGTAAATTATTATTAAATTTTTATTTTTAATTTTTTAATTTTATTTTTAATTACATTTTATTTACTTTGTATCCCCCCTCTAGTTCCCTCCCTCCTCCCCTCCCAATCCCTCCCTTCCTCCCCCTTCTCCACTCATTCCCTTCCCCAAGTCCACTGGTAGGGGAGGGTTTCTTTTTCTTCCTTCTGATCCTAGTCTGTTAGGTCTCATCAGGAGTGGCTGCACTGTCTTCCTCTGTGGCCTGGTAAGGCTGCCCCCCCCTCAGGGGGAGGTGATCAAAGAGCAGGCCAATCAGTTCATGTCAGAAGCAGTTCCAGCCTTTAGACCGCTGAGCAAACAATGGCCCATGGGAGCCATCCTGTTGGTGCATTTGTTCTGATGGGGACAGAGTTCAGTGCCTGTTGCTTTATGCATGAAGGGGCTTGCTGCAAGCTCGATGCCTTCTCCAGCAGCGGAGAGTTCCCACGTGTTCTCATGTGCTGACTGGAAGCAGCTGAACACTATGTGGCAGGTGCTATCTGTGTGCCTTACGCTTTGGTAAAGCTTTGCTGATTTCTTGTTTTGCTAAGATAGGGTCTTGGTGTGTTCCTGCGGCTAGCCTCAAGCTTGCTGTGTAATTTAGGCTGCTTTTGAACTCATTCCTCCTGCTTCAGCCTCCCACGTGCTGGAATTACCAATGTTCACTGCTAAGTCTTGCCACCTTTGATAGGATACTTTAAATAATGTGTTATTACATTATATTTAAGGTTATGGCGGTGCGCTTTTGTATTTATTTGGAGCAAACGCTCCTAAATGCCACCTGCTACAGTGATTAAAATCACATAAATAAAATGATTTGTGCCTTCTGTAGTCTCCTTACACTCTCACCAAAACAACCCAGTAGCTCACCGACTCTCAGTTGCAAGCAGCTGCTGGGGTGAACCAACAGCGCACAGTCGTTCAAATATACCTTTTTCCAGGCTCTTATTCCTGGAGCTCTCAGGTAAGTTTCAAAGATGTAAACCAAAGTGCCATCTCCACAGGCTGAAGGTTTAGGTTTGCTAAGAGCTAAACTGCCGTTTTTCCAGAAGAAGAAAACCGGCCGTGGTTCTCAACGTTCCTAACGCTGTAACACTTTAATACAGTTGGGTGACCCCCAACCAGAAGATTATTTCGTTACTACTTTATATCTAATGTTGCTACTGTTACGAGTAGTAATGCAAGCATCTGATATGCAGGGCACCTAATACACGACCCCTGTGAAAGGGTCAGTGGGGGTCACGACCCACAGGTTGAGAACCACTGCTGGAAGCTTCGGGGAGGAGGAGGTGGAAGTGAGAAGACCTTGACTGCTCCCTGGGTCTGGAAGGTGCCTGCGGTCTTGGCTGCTCCCTGGGTCTGGGACTCTGGGTCTAGACTCTGGGCAGTAAGGTTAGGTGTGGAGCGTGGAGGGGTTGTGCTGCCCAGCACAGGAAGGTCAAACTATGGCACCAACGGGCTAGCGATGGTGAGTTCAATGATGAGTAAGGACAACCTGAAAAGCAGCTTTCGGTACAACGTGACAGCGAGGGAGCAAGCTCACTGTGTTGCAGGAACGTTTTAAAACCAATTCAGAAAAAATGCTAGAATCGTCCATCACAGTGCGTGGTTAAAGACAAAGACAGGAGTCTCAACACCTCCCTCCTCCAAGTAGCCTCTAAGCTTACTAACACACCTGCCAATCAAGTGGGCCACCCGCTCCGCGGAGCAGGGGCAGATAGGAGGAAGCCAGCCACTGTGGCCCAGATAACTCAATCCCTGAACTTTTCCTGCATCCCTAAATGGTAACTCCAGTTCCAGGGGATCTGACCCTCCTTGTGACCTTTGCAGACACCAGGCATGCACACGAAGTACTTTCATTCACGATGCTCACGGAGGCAAAACACTCAGATAAATGAGGAAGGAGGGAGAGAGAGAGAGAGAGCGCAGGAGCAGGAGTAGTAAGGGGCGGGGCATCCGGTGATTGGTGTAGCTGACCTCGAGGTCTTAAGTGAGCCCAGTGCCTTTATGAAGGAGGCCTGGAGGCCTTTGTTCCTGCCTTCCAGCAAAAGCAGAGACTTAGACTCCGCTGTGAGGATTGGGTCTCCACCGGACACCAAAACTTCGGGTACCTTGACTTCAGACTCCACAGCCTCCAGAACTGTAAACAGTGCATTCTTGATGGCCATAAATTGACTGGCCTAAGGCCCTTGTTTTAGGAGCACATTAAACCACTGTTCTCCACTCACTTCCTCTGTCCCTCTGAAATGTCTGGGACCCAGGAACTGGCAGGGAGGTTGTGGCATGGTGTGGGGTGCTGGCGTCTGCTGGGGATCACAAGGCTTAAAGCAGTGGTCATTGGAGGTTTCAGTTTTCTTCTTCCCAAGGTTGAAACCAAGGTCAACAATGAAGTATCGCTTTCTGCATGCACGGTGGAGTCGGGGGTGGAGGTGGGGTGCGTCACTGAAATCCCACCAGCCCTCCCAGCACCTGTCTTTTTAAGCTCGGGTGGAGGTTATACGCAGGGTTCCGCACGTTCTGAACACAGGTTCTGACCAGTAACTCTTAACGAGGCCGGAGAGTCACAGTCCCAGCAAGCTCCAAGTGAAACTGGCGCTGTGGTTTGCACACAACTCCGGCTGGCTCGTCTGAGAGCTGCGAAGGACTGGCAGGTTTTCGACATGGGGGCAGTCGTTGACAGAATGTATACCTGGCATGCACGGGGCCCTGGGCTCAGTGCACAGCATCGAGCCAAGAAGAACGTGAGTACCTACTGTTTGTCATTTCTGCCGGTGTCTCCTTACTAGTAAGCTGAAATTAAACTGCAAAAGTAAGTTAAAAAAAAAAAGAAAAAGAAAGTAAGAAAAAGAAACCTCAGTGCAGAAATCCAAAAGAATAAGTGTTTAGCTTCTAGAGGTGTATGCTTGTAATACAAGAACGTTGACCTTTTAAGAATTCTGTTTTTAAGTTGTAGAGTGAGAGTCAGTGTGTGACTGTGCCCGCCTGTAATTCCAGCATTTAAGAGGCAGGAGAATCAATGCAAGTTTAAGGCTCCCTGTGAGACTATGTCTCAAGAAAGGGAGGAGGTACAGTCATGTCTGTAAAGGTTTTGTCTTTCATTAACTTGGGATTCCCCAGTGCCAGTGAGAATGGTTTACGTGTAGTAATAGTCTGGGTTGCACAGTGTGCAGATAGACCATTCTCAAAATTCAGTCCGTGGATAAACTTCTTGCAGCTCAGGTCCCAGAGTGAAATTTGTTTTCTAATGCTGAGCTGTTCTGTCCCCTTTGCTGTCACTCGTTCTGCAAATGTGGGGGTCTTCAGAGATGGCAGAGTGAAGTGATGTCCACTCTCGGACAAAGGGAGTCTGTGCTTGCCTTTTCCGTGTTCTCAATATCTCTCCCTTTTGATTTCTAGCATGATAGTCACAGACATTTCATACAATCAAGGGCTCTTTGGGGTCCTTAACCTTCTTTAAAAGCATAAAGGAGCCCAGAGTCTGAACTGAGAGCCACTGATGAGGGCTAGCTATCTGGTGGGATGCTACGACCCAGCCACTGTTACAGACTTAGGCTCCTCATAACCGAAGGCAGCCGCTGTGTCCTTTCTTGTATTTCCTACACTTTGCACGTAGCTCTGAATAATTAGATTCTGATAGTGGAATGATGGAGTCAGATTATTAGAACTACCTGATTTATACCTAGTGATAAGTCTGAGTTAAAACTGTACAAAGGGAGTCATATAATGTGTAAAGTTTTAAAGTAAAAGTTAAAAAAAATTTTTTTTTACTGTGTGTGTGCGTGTGTGTGTGTGTGTGTGTGTGTGTATGGGGACACACGTGTGACAGAGAACAACTTATGGGAATTGTTTTTTTCTTCTTATCAAGTAAGTTAGTTCTGGGGAACAAACTTCAATTATCAGGCTGGGAAGCAAATGTCTTTACCCACTGAGCCATCTTGGTGGCTCCAAGGTCAATTAAAAATATTTTATTTGAAGTATATGTCTCTGTGTGTGAGGATGTGTGCTAACACAGCACCTGTGGAGGCCAGTGGATCTTCTAGAGCTGGAATCACAAGTAATCGTGGGTGCTGGGAACCGAACTAAGGTCCTTTGGAAGAGCTGTGTCCATTTTCAGCCACTGAACCAATTCTATCCTGACCCTCAATAATGCTTAGGACTTTGTAGTTAAAGAGGACAATTATGAGTGTAGCTCGGTGTTTGGGTGTGTACATAGGATATGAATCCAACTTGCAGCTTTAAAAAAAAAAAGGAAAGAAGTATCTTAGTGTATTTCATACACACCATATTAGCATTTCTGTTAACCTAATAAAATATTAGGATGCTCCGTACACCAGAAGCCAAATCCGGTGTGTGATAGGCACAATGGTCCCTGAGAATCTCTAAGGAACTGGTGCTTGCCACCTCAACCTACCAGAATCTACTGATGTTCACATTTTTTTTACAGAAAGTGGTGTAATGTAACCTAGAGACACTTTTCCACGAGTCATCTCCCGGTTATTATCATACACTCTACCATGCACATGGTTAGATTGTATTCTTCCGGAATAATAAAAGAAAGTCTTCTTGATCACTCTAAATGTAACTCTGTGTTGGGACTTCCAGGGCTTGCTGGGCTTGGTTGAATCAGCAGAGATGGAAACACACACACACAGACACACACATATATGCACACACTCCTTCATAGTCTCTCTCTCTCATACACACACATATACACACACAAGCACACACACATTCCTTCATATCCTCTCTCTCTCTCACACACAAACACACACCTCCTCCCAGTGCTCTCCCTGATTCTTGGTTAGAATGTGAGGAAATAAGTAACTAATACACTTGGCATGGTGGCACAGGCCTGTGATCCTAGCTCTGGGGAGGTGGAGGCAAGAAGTTCAGGAGTTCAAGGTCACCAACTTCAAGGCCAGCTTCTCGAGATCCCCACCCCCTCACAAAGGAAAATGACCCTGAAGAACACATTGTATCTCTTTGGAAAAGAACATCCTGGGCTCTGACTTCAAGTCCCAATTAAATTTCTGCTGTTTTCTTGAGCAATTGCTAAGGCCAACTCTCAACGTTCTTGTTTTCAACCTTGTGCCTGTCAGACATTCTACTAATTTCTAGGCTAAGAGGAGGGAGATCAGAAAGCGCCAAACAAGGCTGGGTCGGACAGGGCTTCTGTGATGCTGCAAAGGCAGCCTTCGGCGTGTGCTGCTCACTGTAGCCGTCCAGGCCAGGCCGCTTTCTTCCTCCTATCCTTGGGGCCTGGCCCCATGAGGTGTGGCTGTGGTGGTGCCTGTATGGCAGGGTCTCTGCAGAGATGAAAAGAGCTCAACTGTTCTTGCTCCCTAAATCCTGCTCATGCCTCAGGCTGTCTCGAAGAATGTTCTCAGGGAAGTCCTCTGACCACCGTTGGCCCATATCAGCCCCCAGCATGGGCATCTGTGGCTTCGGGTTTTTGTTTGTTTGTTTGCTTTTTTGTTTGTTTTCTCTTTTCAACTCCATCACATTTGGACACGAACGACATCTTGTCTGACACAGGCTCTGCAGGCTTGGGCTGTGTTGCCAACCTCTGTCAGAAGCACTCCAGTGCTGTGTGCTGAACCTTTGTCCCCCATCCCCACCCAGCCCCCTTGGCTCACCCCCCCCCCCAAGTTCCTGTGTGGAAGCCTTACTTCCGGCAGTGGTGGTATTTGGATGGCCATTGATGGGCGATTTGGTTTGAGTGTTGAGAGGAGACAAACACTTCCCCTCTCCACTACTCTACCTAGAAACAGAGCCTCAAAAAGAGTCCCCCCCCCCTCCTGAAACCCTGAATTGAGACTTCCTGGCCTCTAGAGCCATGAGAAATCTGTGTGCTGTTCAAGCCTCCCTGTCTATGGCAATCTGACAGCAGCTGAGCTGAAATGGTGAGACAGATGTCAGGGTAATTTGGTTTTGGGGAGTGAAGCCCTGTTCTCCTAAAGCATAGACTTTTATTTTATTGTGTCTCCACCTGCCTCTAAATGGGTTTTTAGAATGATAATATGATTCCAGTAACTGTCAGCTGACCCTAGAGTAGCCCAAACCTGGTTGCTGAGAACAGAAATATCTACTCCTCCTGGGCATTAGGCGTCCCTGGCTCCCTCCACTAATCCTGTTCAAACATCAGCCTGGAGGGTGGGGTGGGCGGCAGCTATGAGTGGGGAGTCCATCTTTGCAAAACTGGTTTGCTAATAAATTCTGAGCTTCTCCAGGCTTAATGGACTTCTTGACCAATTAATATATGTATTAATTATAGTTTATTCACTTTGTATCTCAGCTGTAGTCCCCTTCCTCATTCCCTCCCCATCCCTCCCCCCCTCCCTCATATCCTCCCATGCCCCTCTCCAATTCTACTGATAGGGGAGATCCTTCTTCCCTTCCATCTGACCCTAGCTTATCAGGTCTCATCTGGACTTGCTGCATTGTCCTCCTCTGTGGCCTGGCAAGGCTGCTCCCCTCTCAGTGGGGGTGGGGTGGGGGTGTGTGGTGGTGGTCAAAGAGCCAGCTACTGAGTTCATGTCAGAGACAGTCCCTGTTCCCCTTACTAGGGAACCTACTTGGATACTGGGCTGCCATGGGCTACATCTGAGGAGGGGTTCTAGGTTATCTCCATGAATGGTCTTGACCAACTTCTATTTGGACTTGCTGTGTTGCAGGAGGTGAGGGAGGTCTAGGCTAGACTGACATTGCTGTGCTGATGGGCAGAACTGAGACTCACATGACTCCCGCTCCCTTGGGTCAAGTAAGGATGAATGAAAGTGCATAGGACTAATGGCTTCCAAGACAGGGGACAGCCACAGCCACACTTGGGAGGCCGTGGGCCACATGCTACCTGTGGCAAGTTGAACAGACTTGGCTTCGTATCCACAGTGATAGAAGGTGGCCAGTGGTCGGATCTGGGGCCCTTCCCAGGAAGATTGGCACAAGGTATCCTGATTCTTGTCCTGTCTTTTTCATCTCGAGTTCCTCCCGAGGAGCTTCACCTCCTGCGCAGGCACCTGGGTTACACATGATCCTTGTTTTTATAATCCTTTCTCCCCAGGGGCCCACTGGGAACTGTGGCCAGGTGGGTGCTACATACACAGCTGAGCCCTATGAACCTAGGTAGCCCAGTCTATGAAAGGGTCTGCAAACGTTCTTTCTTGGCCTGGTTTTGCCCAAGAGAGACTTTACCTTTTTCGCCTATGGAGGGAAAAAAAAGCTGCTCTGGGGCCCAGAAAGAGGCTGCGTCTCTTATACAAGGCTGCTTGCTATCTAAAGAGCCTTGAAAAGAACTTCAAACAAAAGAAATAAGGACACCTAAGAAGAACAGTCTCCTGGGATGAGGCGCATCCCTCCTTCCTGCCTTCCATTTAGCAACAATTCTGGTTCCGGAACAAAACACAGAACAAACATGCCAAATGTCTTCTCAAAAGCCTTGGGTTTGCCCCTCCCAGTCTGTAACAAAGCATCAAGACTTCTAAGGTCCCATCTACATTTTCTAAGCCTGGTCTTTTTCTTCCGCTCACCCCACCATGTAGATGCCAAGAGCCCAGAGTCCTCTTCACCTCCAACACTGTTTCTCTGTTTGCCTCCAGCCATCAACAGTCAGACTTCGTTTCCCTTCTTCTCCCACTGCAGTAAAGAGCCAGTATATCTCCAATGTTATGTCGTGGTGGGCTTTACCCTGGGAAGGGAGACGTGGAAGTTCAGGGCTCCATGGCTGTCACTACAGGCAGAACAGGACGATCTTGAATGATCTTGATGCGTCAATGACTAGCCTTGCGGCATCCTTCACCCGGGGGCAGGGTCCCATCTGGTTCATGAAAGAATGCTTCTGACATCTGTGTAACTTCCTTTCTGTGCTCCTTAATGTCTCCCCACTTCATCTTCTAATGGTGACGAGAAGAGGGGGCTGCTGTACTTTTGGGGCTGCTGGCAGTACCATTAACAATGATGAGAAAAGAAAGGACGGTGAAGGGGATGTCTCTGGCAGGATTTTGCCTTTCTCCATCTCCCTTCCTGGGGATCTGCATTTCTGGGAAATCGTATCACTGGTCTGGCAACCTGGGAAACAGGCTTGGCTTGGTATCCACAGTGATAGAGTAGGTAAGGTGGTCAGTGGTCACATCTGGGGCCATTTTCTAAGCTTGTCACATTGCCTCCTGAACAGAACTGGAGTTCAGTATGTAAGGAGGACAGAGAAGCATATTTAGTAAATATGAAATTTGAAGTATGGCTACCAAGGCACTTTCAGCCCACAAACTGATGCCACCCACTTCTCAAATAGAGCAGAGGGCTGAGGACCTCTGGTACTTTTCCTGGGTCGGTCAACTCTGGGAGAAACCAGCTTCCGGCTTCCAGCCCACGTGGCCTTCAGTAGCTTGAGGCTTGGAGGTTGACTTGTCTTTTCCCGATCCTAGAGGCCATTTCTTCCTCAGGTGCACCTCCTCCCATGTGCCTGATGCCACTGAACAGTTTGTCAGTGGGCGACTGCTTCACTGGGGCCTTGGCTGCAAGTGGAACAAAACTTCTGATCGTGTAGCCATTGAACACGAGGAGGGTTATTTTCCTAGGGCTGACTACACCTCGGAAGCTGTAGGAGCCTGAGTCTGCCTGGGGGTTTGGCGGTGCCGCCGTGGGATTAAGTCTCCAACGGAAAGCCCCAAGGAGCAGCCTAGTTGAGCTTTGGCTTTGTAGGATCCCACCTCCAGCAGGGCCAGTGGATCACAGTATTCAGCAGGGCTACGCACTGTAAGTTTTTGTCAACTTGACACAACCTAGGGTTGATGGGAAGATGGGAGAAGTCCTTTCTTCTCCATGTTGCTTAATGTCCTGACGTTTGTCAGAGTCACAGAGAAACCAGGCCACAACAGGCAGCCTTCCTAACCTGTTCAAGAAGGGACATTGCAAATTCGCCATGGGAGGCTGCCAAGGCTGGGGGAGAGGGGGACACTGGTGCCAGCCTCATCTTCCTCCTGTCAGCCACAGGCTTGGGATGGCTTGCTGCTGTGCTTTCCTGTTCCTGTCATTTCTCATTCAGCCTGCAGCTGTCACCAGCCTTTAGAACCTCTAAAGGAAGCAAACCAGTGACAGCCGTGGAGCTGTCCTTGAGTCAGCCACTCCCAACTTCATGACGTGACCCGTCCTGTATGTGGTATTGCTGAGTGAATTTAGTGTTCCTAAAACCCATGTCCGTCCTTCTGCTGGAAACAGCACACATGTGAGGTCCAAGTCCCCTTCATACGAGTCGCCAGTGGCTGAGGGGGTGAGGTGACATGAGCTGAAGGCTCAGGGCTGGGACAGGCGCTCCCTCCCCCACAGCAGGCTGGGGGCTGCACACCACCCCTGAAATGCTAGAACTCTCCCCATTTCCCCTCGGCTTGGGGACTGAACCCAGGGCCTCACACACACTAAATGCATGCTTTGCCACTTAAGTGCACACTCCGACTCCCTCCAGATCTCCCAGGTTATGTATGTGTCACACACACGTGTATGCATGTGGAGGCCAGGGCCAACGTGAGTTGTCATTTGCAGTTACTTTCCGCTTTATTTTTGAATCTCGGTCACAAGGTTTATTAGCTCTGTTAGGCTGGCAGGCCAATGAGCTTCAGAGAGCCTCCTGTGTGTCTGCCCAGAGCCGGGGCTGCAGACGTGTGCCACTCTGCTTGGCTTTTGTGTGGTGCTGGGGGTCTAAATTCAGATCCTCAGGCTTACATAGCAAGTGTGTTACCAACAGAGCCACCCCCGTCAGCCCCTAGATTTATTTTTAAAGTGGTCAAGAGAACTAGATCTCTACGTAAAATCATCCAAAATGTCAATGGATCTATCTGTTTTGTTTTGCTTTTTTCTCTTAGCAAATGCTATGTGGAGTAAACAAGCATGTGTGATGGGCTCCATGCCATCTCTGGCTTATGAGGAAGAAATGTCTCGGCCAGATCATAGAAGACAGAGTGCTAAATGTTGATCCTTGGACATGAAGGGGCTTTCCATCTCTTCCCCCTTTCCACGTGAGCTGTGCCCGTGGCGTGTTGATTGGGTGGAGCAAATGCGAACGGAGGTTTGCAGGCCTAGTCAGAGTGTTACGGCACTATAATCAGCAGCTGACGATGGTGCTAGGAGGCAGTCAGAGACCAGCTGCATGGGTGGTGACAGCTGTACTCTGCTCTTCATCCTTTACGGTGAGCACACTGATAATGAGAGCCAGACACCTGGAGGGCAGCACGGATGTGGGCCTCCTGGAGGTCTGGGCTTATGTGGAGTAGGGTATGTGGGAGCTGGTGAGTGTAGGAGGTAGGAGGAGTAGACGGCTGGGAACCACGGGGCCGTTAAGATTAGTGACCAAAAGTGGAAGGCCAGGTTTATTTTTTATTTTTACTTACTTTTTGAGACAGGGTCTCACTATGTAGCTCTGGTTGTCCTAGAACTCACTATGTAGAGCAGGCTGGCCTCAAACTCAGAGATCTGTGCGCCCCTGCCCCTAAGTGTTGCGACTGATTAAAGGTTTGGACTACCACCCTTGGCCGGGTCAGATGGTTTTTAAATGAGAAACTAGTAGCATCTAAAAATACAACCTAACACTTGGGGATGGGTTTTCAAAATTCAACGTGCCTTAAACATCCAAATGTGAGGAAAAGGTTAGGTGACTCTGATACATCCAAGCAATTGAAGAATATGCGGTTGTTATGAGACTTACCATGTGATTTGAAAGTGGAAGGTTGAAAGGGTTAGGAAGCAGGGAGATGAGGGAGAGAGGGCGGGAGGAGGAGAGCTGATGAAACCCAAGCACATATGAAATGCTACAAGGAAACCTAGAATTTAAAAAATAAAATCTTACCGCGCAAGTGGAGAAAAAAAGGCCTCAGCCACACGACACATTTTAATGATATAAGAAATTGGCATTTGCAACAAAAATCATGGCACAACCCCGTTATATCAGTCAGATATGGCAAAGTACACTTCTTATAGGCGGGAATGCTGGAAAATGGGGGTGCGATTCATGAAGATGCATGGCGAAGATTTCCCGGTAAATGAGCAGGAAGCGAGTTTTCTTCAGATGCTTTTCCTCACACAGTGCACGCCTTGTTCTCTTATGGCTCGGAGAAGTCACTGCATTTCTCAACGATCTGACAGGGGAGCGAGGGTGAGGAGTGAGATGGGGAGAGCGGAAGAGTTAATAGTTCTCGGAAGCGGCCGTTCTGCATCACTTCTCTTCTATGCTGGCCACTCAGACACCATACGGCAGGAGTGAAGAGTAGAGTGTTTCTGTCTGGTGTGTCCGTGTGAGTTTGAGCCTGTGCCATGTGCCACAACATGTGTGTAGAGGTCGGAGGGCAAGCTTGGCTGCCGGTCCTTGCCTTCCACCTCGAGACGAGGTCTCTTGCACTGCTGCTCATGCCAGCCAGCGGGTCATCCTGTCCTCCCCTACCCCCACCCCAGCTCTCTGTGGAAACGCTGAGGCCACAGAGGTGTGCTGTGTGCCTAGCTTTAAGTGACCAGAACTCAGGTCATGCAGGCACGTTACACGCCATCTCCTCGCTCCCAGAATACGATTAATGACGCCCGTTTTTAAGTTTTGTTTGTTTTTCGTAGTGGTGAGGATCAAATCCAGAGCATTAAGTGCTTTGCCTCTTGGAGAAAGCATTGCCAGCCCAGATGAGAAAACTTCATTTATACTATATGTGTAGGAAGGTCATCGATGGTATGATTCCTTAGGATGTTTTCAGGCACGCTTACGTTTTATTCTACTCTTATCTCCTTCTCTATTTATCTCCCCCACAACTAAAGCCTCCCCTCCCCATTTTTGACGTAAGTTCCTAATTGCAATTAAGAGGTTTCATCCAAACATCATTCTGTGTCATTTGATTATACCTGTAGAGTTGAAACGTTATGGCTAGCCAGTGTTGAGCAGATATTTAACTGATTAACTGATTGTTACAGCTGGATACAAAGAGGAATGATCAAGTGTCTTAACAACTGTACATCTGCAGCCCGTATGTTCAGCAGAGTTTGAATAGCTTAATCTCCTTCTGAGTTCTCACATGCAGGCCTCCTCAGACCTTTACACTAATGCCTGCCAAGTAGCAATAGTTCATTTCCAACAGGTAGCCACTTTAGAACTTCATCACATCAAAGGATGTGTGAAGCATGATTCCAAGGAAAATACTAGATTCTGGAATAGTGTTTATCAACTTTGCTTTGAATACAAGGTTACAGTGTGAGAAGGACTCCAAGCTACTGGGTGGGGTCAAGGGGAAGAAGGGACATTTCCTGGCTTTGTGATGCTTCACCTACTGTCTCTTTTAAAAGTGTGTCCTATGGGGTGCAAAGTAGCTGAGAGTAATAGCTGGAGATGAACTACTGTCTGGTCTTTGTTCTCCCACCAACTGCCTGGGCTTAGTAGTGAATTTTCTCCTTTGTTGGCCTCTGTAGTTAAGTGCACAGTCCTCCTGGAGAAGTGGACCACTTGGTTTTGCTGGAGCTGGAAGCTCCTATTAGTCTGAACTGATAGCTGCATCACAAGATACCATGTCTCAACTGAAGGACCATGGGACACTTCTATTCTGAGTTGTTTTTCTTCTCTATAGTGATTTTTAGTAAGAATGCAATGCATAGTGTTTTTGTTTTGAAAGCTCTAGAAATCTAAATCTATCAGTCTATCTGGAATTAAAAAAATTTTTTTTTGCTAGCAGCCTGAAACTTCATGAGTAAGAATTAATTAATTAATTCATTCATTCAATAACACATGGTACCAACTATGAGCATACTCTGTTCTTAGATGTAAAAATACAGACAACACACACAAAGAAAACAAATAATACCACTTTAAGTTCATATGCTATTTATTTATTAAGTTATTAATATGGACAATATTAGGCAACATTAGTCCACTTATCCAGCCCAGGAGAAAGACAATAAAGAGCCCATTCCTACAGTAAGTGTAGCCCAAGCACTCACAAAAGTCCCCTTATTTGGACATCAGAGGGAACTGTCAGTCGGGTTTATACTTACATTAAGTAAATCTTTCTTGAATTTAAAAGTCCGATTTAGATAATGCAGAGATACATGTATCTCCTGTTGGGGAGGAAGGAGCTGGTCCCCTCTTCAGCGGCCCCTCTCGCTGCCCCCCATCCCTACAACAAACCCCACCTCCCTTCTAGATCAGCAGGGGCCAGACTTGGGTTCAAGAGGGTGGGCGGGTCACAGGGATCCTGATTAATTTATAAAGACCGTGTGTCAAAGCTCTAAAAACTCACTTGGTGGTGGTTAGTGGCAGTGACGAGCACACTACAGTTAGCCAAGAAGATTCTTCACATGGAGTCCTGGCTTGCAGCCTGGGAGATGATTGTGGTTCTCAGTGGGAACGCGGAGGTAAGGGACTGACAGTGACTGCTGTGAGGCCATCTGCAGAATGTACTGGCCTGGCTACTATGGCTTTTAAAACTGGCCTTCCTTTCTTTAGCATAGACAAACCTGCTTCAGGTTTCCTCTTATGTCTATCTAAAATTAGCACAACACTGAAAAGGAATATGAAAGAATGAAACTCCTTGCTTTCAGCCTGAATGATGAAAAAAAAAGGGGGAAAAGTTTGTTCTCCAGCAAACAGGCCACACTCAACCTTCCGTCACTGAAACAGATGCCAAGTGAGGTTTAAAGACATGTGTTGGACAATGCTGGTTAGCGGATGGAAGTTCTGTGTGGAGCTACACATGGGTTAGAATCTAGAATACACACAGGACTCAAAGTGGTTCAGTACGCCAGGGTTTCTTTAACTGCTTCCTATGTTCCCATCACACTGAAAGCCATGTTTCAGCATTGGCCTTGGACCACTGTCAGTTGAGGATGGAACCAGAAGCCTCAGGACATTTTGCCATGTTGTCTGGCAAACTGCCTATACAGTGCAGAAAAAGGAAAAACCGTAGGGAAAGAGTATTGAATCTAGTCAACTCTAGGCACAACAGGCCTGACATTAGCAGAAGACTAATTAATGAATGAGCAGCCATACAGGTTTTTGACCAGTGTGCTTCCCCAGCATCAAAAAGTATGGTGCTACTTTGCCTATTCCGTTTCATCTTTAAATAAGCTAGACAGACCCTGCTGCATTCTTTGTTTCTAATTTACCAGTACATTATTATGTAGCTTACTGCATGTGAAGAGCAAGTCAGCATGTAGTACCAAGTTTACATCATCAGAGGTCTACAACATGCACATTCTACTTAATGTAGCTCAGGCATCAGGAATACAGGGTAACAGTTATGGGTGGAGACTTGTCTTGACAGTCATGTTCACATTAACTATGGGTTTAGAAATCTTATTAGGCAGGTACCTATAAGCAGTTCTTCAGTTGGTACTGGAACATTACACGCATGCACAAGTGATGTAGTAGAGAATGGAGCTGAAGAAGCAGCTGGGTGGAGAACAGAAGGGTAATCGGCGCCGGGATGCCTTGTGCCAGGAGGGGCAGTTCTCAGCTTTCCACTGTAAGTCTCTGCTCCGTAAGCGAGGCCTGCTGGGCAACACTCTTGTTCTCATGACTTCGAAGTTTGGATACGACATCTAGAAAGGCCAAATCCTGCACTTCCTTGTATAGAGGTTCTGGAAGAGAAAAACAAGATAATGCACACATTGCTGTTGGATTGTTCTAGTCTACCCAAAACGTACACCTGACTGATTGGCTAGACCAAGCTATCAACCTAGGCATAACCCAGGGATGAGTCCCAACAGTACCTAGCAAGGTCTCCTTTAGGGCTGCACTGTCATTTATAAAGATTTACATCAGGCTCTACAGTCTAAAGTTGCTTAGGGTAATAAGCTGTAAACACAGCTCATTGTGTTACCTCAACGTTCAGTTATCTACAACTTAACCCCCACAGAAATAGTTTATTAGAAACCTGTTATGTTTTATGACAGATGGAAGTGTTTCACTTCATATACTTTTAGTAAGTAGATTTTCACCTCTGTTTCAGATTTCCCTGCCTGCCTTTTCTGACTCACTCAGCCTTAACTGTGAGAAAATACAGGACTCCTAGTATGATTAAGAACCCAGTACTGGCAAGAATGAGGTCTAATATTTTATATCATCAGTGCTCCCCAATTGGTGGGATTTTTAATTTTTTATTTGCATCTATTTACATGTGTGTTCTGCACACACAGAGCATGTGCTGTGGTCAAAGAACCATCTGTGGGAGTTCATTGTCTCCTTCAATCAGGTGGATCCCAAGAACTAGACTCAGGCTTTCAGGATTTGATGGCAGGTGCCTTTATCCACAGGGTCATCACCTTGCTTCCTGATGTGTTAATTCTGGTGTGACCAACATCAAACACCAGAATTAATCTTTTATTAGAAACAGAAAAAAAGGAATCTAAAGTCACATAATTTTTTTTTGTTGTTGTTGGAGACAGGTTCTCTTTACATCACCCTGGCTGTCCCTGAACTCACTATGTAGACCAGTCTAGCCTTGAGCTCAAAGAAATCCACCTGCCTCAGCCTTCAAAGTGTTGGGATTAAAGGTGTATGGGGCCATGCCTGACAAGTCACATAGACTCTCAAACAGACCTCACATTTACAAAACCATCTTGAAAAGGAACAACCCAGACAGCTCTCATTTCTTGACTTTAGTGTAGTTCTGTTACAGCGACAGACAAATGAATAGAAACCAGAACGAAATCCTCACATGTGGTAAGATGATTTGATGAGGATACCGAGATTGGTAAGGAAAGGGCAAGGCTTTTCAACAAATGGTGGCAAGGAAACTGGATGGTCATATGGAAAAGAATGAAGCTGATGCTCTCTTCTCTCTCACAATGGAGCAATAATCTAAAACCTGTACTTTATTCTTGGATACAGAAACAAACATATAGACAACAAAAAGAAAAATGAACCAATGGTATTTCATCCAAATAAAAAGCTTTTATATATCAAAGAGCATTATCAACAGAATTAAAAGATAACCAGTGGACCAGGGGATATTTATAAATCACACATCTGACACAGGACTAATGTCCAGGACATATGAAGGAATTGTACAAATTAACATTCACAACAACTTCCAACGTGCACATGAAAAGATTCCCAGCATCACTGATGACCACAGAAAGGCAAATCATAACAATCAGCCCTCATTCACTGCAGTACTCTTCATAAGAGGGGTTTGCTGGGATGCTGAGAAATGTGAACTCATCTGCGTTACTGCCAGGAATGTTGCATGGCCAAACCACTCTGGAAAACAGCACTCTGCCATGCCTCCAAATATTCAACAGACCGTAGTTCTCATACAGTCCCACATGACCATTTCTCTGTACACTCCCCAAGGACTGAAAGGAGGGACTTAAAGAGTGATTTTTATCCCAGTGTTAAGTGGCAATATTCCCAAAAAGGCAAAGTAGAAATAAGACAAATGCCTATCAAGGAGGGAATAAAATTGTCATATACACACAATGGGACATTACTGGACATTAGAACAAATGTTTCATTATTCAATTTACATGTCATAATGCTATGATAATGATGATAATCAGAATACAGAATTGTAGTATCCAGAAGCAAAAAGATAGGGACAACTGGGAGTTACTGCTTAGTGAATTCAAGATCACTTAGCTTGGGGAAATAAAGAAGAATGTAAAGATAGATGATGATGGTCAAGAAGCAATATGAATATATTTACTGCTACTGAACTGAACGCTGAAAAATGGTTGGTAGGATAAAACTGTGTTTGTATGTATTTAATTACAATTAGCCTATCTCAACAGAAAGCTATGAATATGCTTGAAACAACTGAACAAAAAATTCAGCAGTAGAAAACACACAAAAAAGGCAGCAAATGGGATTTTAGAAATAAAGTAAACTAACTGAAATAAAACTTGATATATTCAATATTGGAATAAAATGGTGAGGAAATAACTGCGAAACAACTATTTAAAATGAGACAACATAAATTACTGTCTGGACAATAACAGATTAACAATGAAATAGAAGAAAGACGATAAAGCACCTAGAGACTTATAGGACTATGACTAAAGATCTCACATCTGTGCGATAGAGACCATGAACAAGAAGAAAAAGACAAAACAGACCTTTAAAATGAGTCTCAAGAAACAGTGGCTAAAGGCTACGTCATAGAAGACATAACACAGATAAACCCATATGGATTTTAAAAACTGAACAAACTTCAAGCAGGATAAACTCAAAACTGCTTCAGGACATATTTTATAATAATAAAAAATACTGCATAGAGGAAACAAATAGAACACAGTGGATTTCTCATTAGGAATCTATGAAAGACCATATCTTTCACTTATAGACAGAAAAAAACTATGCTCAAAAATAGGCTGACTATAGAAAATATTTTTTTGTGAGTAAAGAGGTTAATGAAATGTTCTTAAAGGAGGAAAAACAATGAATTTGTTGTTGGTAGATAATGTAGAATGGCTGAGAGGTATTATCTAAATAGAAAGGGAAAACTTCCTCTGATTACATTAAATATAAATGGTCTAAAAGTAAACCAATTAAAAGCACTGGAAGAGTTGATTATAAAATGACTCAAGTTAAGATTACCTACAGATACTTCAAACTTACCAACACTGTAAACTGAAACTAACAGTAGAAAATGCTACTCTAAAGTGTAAGTAGGAGTAACTAAGTTAACACCACATAAATCAGACTTCAGAGTAAGGAAGTCAGTAGAGAGTGAGAGGAACAGTACAGAAGAGTTACCCTACCAAAAAGCTGCAGCAGCCCTAAAGCCGTATGTGCCTGGCAACACAGTTTTACAGCATTCTAAGAAGCAGCTGATACAATGAGAAGGACAGACACACAAATGGATCAAGAAGGGCTGCAATACTCCTCTCTCAAGAACTGACAACACTCCCCCTGAGGGGGCACAGCCTGCCAGGTCACAGAGGAAGACAATGCAGCCAGTCCTGATGAGACCTGATAGGATAGGGTCAGAGGGAAGGGGAGGAAGACATCCCCTATCAGTGAACTTGGAAAGAGGGATAGGAGAGGATGAGGGAAGGGGCTACAGAGGGGATACAAAGTGAATAAATGCAATTTATAAAAATATAAATAAAATTTTAAAAAGTGAATAAAAAAAATGAACTGACAACTCTCAGGAAATCAGTAAGAATACAGAAAATGACAACAATCCCACAGAATTTAACTGATGCTTGTAAAACATTCTCAAAACTCAGTAACAGTCAAGTGAATACACATCCAAGTATTCATGGTACATACATCAATGATTTCTTGAATGAACTCTTTAGCTAACACTACAGCATATAATACCAAAACTACTACTTTATAGAAAAATATATCTTGGCATTAATAAACATAATTAGATTTCTGCTGTATTTACTATATGACACCTTCTACTATAGATGAATCCCTTGGGAAGAGTTTCCATTTAAAAGTGGAGCTGGAGAAATAGCTCAGCAGCCAGGAGCACATATATTGCTCTTGTAAGAGAGAGGACTGAGTTTGGTTCCCAGCACCCAAATTTGGTAGCTTACAACTGCCTATAACTAGAGTTTCAGGGTTTCTGACACCCTATTCTGCCCTCTGAGGGCAAGTTCCAGTATCCTTTTAAAAACTAATTTCTACTGTTTTTGTTTTGTTTTTTTTTTTTTAAACACAAAGCCACCATTTACTATGATTACATGTTTACTATTTGACAGAAGCCATATACTGATATTAAGTGATAGAAATACTTACCAGATCCCATGAGAGCACAGATCAGTACCATGGAATTATATTTGATTTCTGGGGCACTTCTCTCATCTGCTAGCAGTCGGTGTAAAATCTGTACAAGCTGAGCACTTTCAAGATCTTTCTCAGCAGGACCTTCAATACGAAACAAAGAATGTCATAGTCACTGAGGATGGTAGTAGTGAGATCAGGCTAAACACTGAAACATACTAGTCATAGGGAACACCCCAAAAAGGATCGGTGAAAATCTCTTTGAAAAGAGTAGGGTGTGAAAAAGAAAGCTGAAATTCTGGGTAAGCTCCCTTAAAAAGAAAAGAAAAAAAAAATCCAAAACCTAAACTAACTTTTCTTTTTCTTTTGACACAGTGTTTTGTAGTCTTGGCTGTCCTGGACCTCACTCTGTAGAATAGGCTGGTCTTGAACTCTGCTTCCTGAGTGCTAGGATTAAAGACCTGTGCCTTAGTTACTATTTGCTATTCTATATTTTGCGTTTTAACCTTGATCTCACCAAAAAAATAAATGTCAGAAAAGATAAGACAAAGCAAAAAAAAGAAAATACAATAATAAATTCAGATATACACGAAGAAAAAAATATGCCAAAAACTCCCAAGAAAGTCTGAGATACATTCAAGAAATCAAACCTGAGGGCCCAAGGGAAAGAGAAGCTGCGGTAGGCAATTTTTATCCAGAGAAGCAACAACTAGACCAGAGAAGAACCTCTGCATGATGTATCACAGTCAAGATAGCAACAATACAAAGAAACTATTAAAAGATGTAAAGAAAAAAAAATACCAAAATACTGGATCTTCCATTAGGCATTCTTAAAGACCAGTAGAACACAAAACTAATAGTTCAAGCCCTGACAGTAAATGAGAAACACCAAAATTACTGTATAACATAATTATTTCTTAAAACTCATAAAAAAATGACAGTTCAAGACAAACTGAAATTAAGGCAATTCACGACAAGCAAGCCAGCACTGTAGAAGATTCTTTTTTTATTTTATTTTTACATTTTTATTACAGCTTATTCATTATGTATCCTACCTGTAGCTCCCTCACTTCTCCCCTCCCAAACCCCCTCCCTCGCTCTGCTCCACCCATACCACTCCCCCAGTCCAATGATAGGGGAGGTTTTCCTCCTCTTTCTTCTGATCCTTCAGATCTCATCAGGAGTGACTGCATTGTCATCCTCTGTGGCCTGGTAAGGATGCTCCCCCCTTAGGGGGAGGTGACCAAAGAGCAGGCCAATCAGTTCATGTCAGAGACAGTCCCTGTTCCCCTTACTATGGAACACCCTTGGGCACTGAACTGCCATGGGCTACATCTGTGCAGGGAAGGGGTATGTATTGCAAGAGTAGCAGCTGCTGTCACCAACACAATCACCCATGAACACAAAGCAAGTATACATCCCATGAGAGGAACAGGTGAACAGAGAGCCAAGAGGGACTCAGTCACACCTAATGTAACAAATTATTAATGGTAACAGAAGGAAGATAATCCAACCAACCAGACTATCACATAACACTATCACTGGAGACAGCAAATCCTTCTGAACGATACCTTTAAATGCAAATGACCCTAATCCACCAATTAAAAGAAACAGAATAAATGAATTTTAGAAAGATGATCTGCTGTCTCCAAGGAACACAGTTAAGATGTACAAACACTGAGAGTCAAAGGATACATAAATCTACCAAGCAAATGGCTAAATGCAAGCTAGTACAAAGGAGATTAATTAGGATTATTCCCTTGGAAGGTAAAATGGCTAAGGGAAAGGGAGCCCTGGGGTAGACAGTTTCCTCATGGCATGTCCTGAAACAGTGGGGATGGCACCTACTTCCTGTTTCTTCTTCTGGGAGCTGGACGGTGCAGACTTGCTTGCCCCAGGCATATGCAGTTGGACATAGACTGCAAACCAGTCAGCCATTGAGTGAACCAACAGGGAGGCTACATAGGAAAAACTTAGCCCACTCTAGTTTTTATGCCAATCAACCAGAGAGCACCTTGCAGAAGGATGGAGTTCAGTGCTGATCCCTTCCTTGCAGGAGGAGTGTGCTTTTGCTTTCTCTCTTGCTTTCACTTTGAATAAAATCTGGCTTTCCAAACTTTCTTTTCTGCCTTTTAACCCTTTCATTGGCAGGAAAGGCAACCCATTCCTGCACTCCACTGAGTAGACTGCAGCTCTGGAGCGGTCAGGAGCCAAGGTGGACTACAGTTCATCAGGAAGACAAGATGAAGTCTAGGAACCAAATCGTGGGGCTTTGAATTCCAACACAAACACACACACACAAACACACAGGAGCACATGGGTCCCACCAGTCATAGCAGGCCCTCCCTACATTCCACTCTCACATTAAGGTGGATCTTCCAAACCAGCAAGGAAACTTCAAAGCTAAATTTTGTACCAGAGCCCAGCTGGATATCCCACCCAAACAATAAGGAATATGCACACATTTTCTTAGTGGCATAGGCAATCTTTTCTAAAACTAATCATATTCCAGATCACAAGACAACCCTTAGCAGATGCCCCCAAATCAACAACAAAATAAAACGCCTGAAATAATTCCTTTTATCTTAGCAGATCATAGCAAGGAAAATTAACAGCAAAAGAAACCTCAGAAATTATACAAATACCTAAATGTTAAAAATTACACTATTAAATGAACAGTAGTCATTGAAAAAACAAGAAATGAAATTCCTAGAATTTTAAGAAAATAACAGTATTATCTCTATCATGACATCTGGGATACAGTGAAGGTATATTAAAAGAAAAGGCTATAGATATGAACACACACACACAAATAGTGAGCTCTCACAGCTAGCAAACCAAAGAAGCCACCAAATACAACAGATGGCAAGAAAGAATATTAGGGAAGAAGCTGATGAAAAATATTAAAAGAATAATGTACATAATCAAAGACCTGACTCCCTGGGAAAAAAAGATGTTTGACAAATCCTTAGCCAAACTAAAGGACAAGACCCAAATTAATAGAATTAGAGATGAAAAGGGGGTTGTTAAAACACATGCCAACAAAATCCATTAGACATTAAAGGGACTTTGAAAACTTAAGATTCCAAAGCTGGAAAACCCACATGAAACGGATTGCTTTCTCACTCACATGACCTACCAAAATTAAACTGTTCAACCTGTAACAAGCAGTGAGACTGAAGCAGTAATGAACAGCCACAGGCTGATTCACTGTTGAATTCTGCCAAGCTTCTAAAGACTAAGGCCAGTACTCCTCAAACTGTTATCACCTTGATACCCAAACTAGATAAAAACTAAGAAAAAGACAGACCAATTTCCCTGATGAACACAACAACCAAAATTTGTCAACAGAGTATTTACAAATCAAATCCTAGAATACATTAAAGTTATTATGAACCACAAATAGTTTGGTTTCATTCCAGGGTTGCAAGCCTTGTTCAACATGAAAACCAATGAACACACGATAGAAAATGACTTAAGGACATCACGATAGACAAAGAAAAGGTATCTGAGACTGTTCAACATCCTTTCATGATAAAAGTACTGAAGAAACTAGGAATACCTAGTTAATACATACCTTAACATATTACAGGCTAAACACTACACTCATTGTTAAGGGGGATATAATAACTTTGGAAAAAAGTAGGGAGCTTTTCCTCTTAGGATCTAGAGCATAATAAGGTTGTTCACTCTCCACTCTTGTTTAATGTAGTGTCTTAGCTGGTGCAGTAAGAGAAAGATATAAAAAGGGATACAATAGGAAAGGAAGAGGCCAAATTATTCATATTTGCAAAGAACAAAATTCTATACTTAAAAAGACCCTATGAGCAGGATGTGCTGTAAAGCGATTTGGGTTTTAGCCAAAGGTTATGTGGCTCTGATACACAATCCCTGGCTGACAGTACCAGGCTCTGGTTCCTGAGGCAAAAGGTGCCACCCATCAGCTTCTCATGGATAACTCTGCCCACACAGATGCTGTACACAGCCATCAGCAAGCGTAGACAAAAACTAACAGTGTCATTTAACTCTGCTTTAACACACAAAAGACAGGTAAGAGTTCAGATAAAGGCAGTACTATAAAGTGATAGAACAACATTTATAGAGGTTATTAACAGGCACGTGGGGATCAAACTTAGGGCCTTGTGCATGCTAGGCAAATACTCTGCCAACTGAGCTAGAAACCTAGTTCCAGATGCTTGCTGTGAGAACCAGGTTTCGTTTCAAATATCTATAATGCCTGTTGAAAATCTCTTATGTATCTTTGAAATAAAATAGCACCTAAAGTTAAGCCTGAAAGTGCAGGTCTAAAAATGTTACACAAAATACAGCCATAGGAAACACCTGTGACAGCAACTTACATATGATTTTCCATATATTCGGATGTACACACTAGCAAAATATCTCCACAGCCAAGGTTCTATCTGATTTCAATTCCACTCCTAGGCTTCCTCTCATCCAAGATAAAAATAGGAAAAAATAAGTTTGTCAGCAAGGTACTTACCCAATTCCAAAGCTGCTATTAGTGCCAAAGCAACAAGAGCTTCATTCTGCATTATTACATGTTCACTAGTTGCCATGGTAACTAGATGCTTGATGCCACCACTCTGTACAATGGTTTTAATTACATCCTACAATAAATAAATATCATAGAATTATAAACTTTAATTTTACACATAAAGAGATGGCATTCCAATCAGTCAACTCATTGTTGAGTTGAGTGGTTTTCTGACCATGTCCTGTATGAATCACTGTATTTTAACTATACATCACGGAAAAGTTCTTAGCTTTAAATAAATTCATCAAAAGATGACAATTTAAATTGCCTAAGTGAAAAAGACCACTGCATTTCCTGTCAAGGAACAGAGAGGTCTAGAAGCTACTGAAACTAAAGAAATAAAAATATAATTTTCCCAAACGTATGTTTTATCAGAATCAACAGAAAACAAGGTTGGAATGTAAAAAATTTTGCTTTAAAAATGTTCATGATACTGCCAAAGCAATTCTCTAGGTACGATAGGTAAAATTCTTCTTCTTTTTTTAACTAAAACATTTAAAGATTATCTTTTACTCTTTTGTTTGATTTGACGAATTTGAGAAAAATTACATGTCAAAGGACTGAGATAGGAGAAATCGTCTTCCCCAGGGAAGAGCACACCAACAGGATGTCCAGTCCCAGTCAGCCAGTCTTGAAAACAAACATATACCTACAATTAGTGAGATTTGAGGCAGGGTATATGGAGTGTATGAGAGGGTTTGGAGGGAAGGAAGCGGAGATTATAAATGCAAAAGAATCAAACCAAAACAATATTGAGAGAGAGAGAGAGAGCATGTGCGTGTGAATGCTCACATGCACATTCCCCACGCCGAAAACAAACACAAAACAAGACAGACAACAACAAAACACAAATAGAATGTTTGCCACCATTCTCGGTTCCCCTATCTCACTGGGACTCTGAGGAAGAGGCGGTGAGGAGCATAGAGTAGGAGCATAGTGGGTAAGTCCTAGGGTCAACACTGACTTTGACAAAGCCAACTCCTCAGCCTGTCTTCTGTCAAGTGACTTCATCTGTCCTATGATTTATCTCTCACGTTTTTGTACCACCTACAAAGCTATTCTATAAAAAGGACATGTATGACATATGGCAGAAAGGTCAGATATGGTTATCAGTCACAGTTCTTGTATCTTTCACACTACTTGTGATTTTAGAGAAAACCTAAATTTCAAAGTAATTAAAGTTACTTCCGGCTAGCTTCAATGCTGTAAAACTTTAACTGTAACTATGACTACTTCTCTAACTTTCTAAACTATTTAAAAATATTTTCCTTTATGTTTCTATCATACATAAAGGTTTGAATCAACTATTTGTAGAAAATATCATTGCTTTGAGCCCACAGTTCACACTCCAAATTAGTGGCATCTAAGAGTTACAGTTACATTTTCATGGGCAGCTGTACTCTACTAACAGCTGTTAAGTGTTTCACTTTAACCTCTTTTAAAGTTGTTCTTAGTATTTATTGTGTTTATGCATGTATGTAAGTGCATACTGAGGTCCGAGGACAATTCTTGGGAATTCTCTCCTGCTATCTTGTCAAATTCTGAGATCAAACTCAGGGAATCAGGCTTGCCGATAAGCCCCACTAACTAAGGCACCTCACCTGTCCCAGAGAAATGAGGCTTTAAAAACCTTTTCTAACTATTGCCTACTTAGTAACAAGATAACAGCTTTTTTTTGAATCTTGGATATAATTCTTAAAATCATTAAAGAGTTTCATGGAACTTTCTTAAGAGCTTACTGAGTAAAGACCAGAAAACATTAATAGATGCACACAGCCCCCTAAAGAAGGTCTATGGACTCTCATTTTTCTCTTTTCAAATGAACAGTTCGTGTGATAGAATAGCAGGGAATGAATGAATGAATGTTTGTAATGACAATCTCTAAGTCCAAGCTTCTAAGTAAAAGCATGTCACCTCTCATGGGAACAGGCACCTCAGTATTTCCTTAGTTAAATGTCTACCATCTCTCCAATGACCTCATCACTTTTATTAAACAGCTTCTCCATATGGGTGATTTTCTTGATAGACTATGAACAAGATATGGTCTCAAGTTTATAAATAAGAGTGACATCTGCCCAAGTCAGACTGGGACTAAAGCCATCTTTCTAAATAGACTCAAAATAATGATACTCTACTGGTTAAAATCCTTTAAGAATTTTATAATTCTGCTGGGTATGGTGGCACATGCCTCATCTCAGTCTTCCAAGGTGGCCTGGGCAAGAAAATGAAATTCTCTAAAAAAAAAAAAAAGCTGGAGATGTAGCTCATAGAGCACATCCTAGAATATCCAAACCTGATTTAATCCCCATAACACTGGAGGGAAGGAGGTGGCAGACCTACTTTTTTGGAGACTCTAACCCAGATACTTTACCTGGCATATAGAATTCACCTTAATTCCAACAACCCCCCCCCCCCCTCCCCTCTCTCCAACAGACCTGCATTTGCTATTTTCCTTTAAAACTGTCCCTTTTGACACCTAGGTATATACACCTGAAAAAGCCCTTCTCCCTCTTCTCCTAGCTCCTACCACCAAAGCCTTACCTTTAAGTAGGATGTAGCAGAACTGAATGAAAACCTCAATGTTTATTTCCTCTTGGCATTGGAGATTAGGATATTTTGAGGAAATACATGATTATGTCAGCATGTGGTGCAGAATCTAGAATGGCCAGCTCCCAAGATGTCCACTCTGATGATTGTTAGCCTATGGCTTCCCCTGGGACTTACTTTTGATTTACTGTGTCGGATGAGGGCAGAGAGCAGTCTGTTTGACTCTCCCATCACACCGGCGTGATCTTTGGCTTCACACCACTCAACCAAACGCTCCACCAATTTAGCATTCTTTCCCAGTTGTTCAGCAGCTTCTGCTATAGGAAACAAGGCAAAGCACAACCAGATGGAATCACTGACAGGCAATGGGCTGACACGAAAGCAGGCGCAGGGAGGAAAATTACAGGTCTAAAAACCCAGTGCAACAATTCTATAAAAGCAAGAGCTGGGAATGATCCCTGCCCGGTGAGCTATTTAGCTTATGCTATAATGTTACAGGCTCTCACACAGACTCAAGACCACATAACTTCATATTCTTGGTTATACCTAACAATGTTAGTGCTCTGGCAACAAACGGTTTTCAAAGGACTCGAAGCAATCAAGACAAAGAAGGATAAAGAAATTGGAAATGCATAAAAACAGCAAGCAAACAAACCCAGTTCACTCCCAGGAGTGTTTTTAAATAGGTTTTTTTCCAAACAGAAAAAATAGAAAATAAATCTGTAAAAATTTTGACCATCGCTGTACGAAAGCATGGTTTTTAAAACAAGGCAAACATGGGTAATACATCAACACATATAGCACCTAGGTATTAACCATAATATACGACATGATTTTCACTCAAAATCATTTAGCAGGAGAATTAAGCCTACAATCAATCTTTTTAAAACTTTTGTTCTCTATTTATTCTTACAAGTCCATAATTCTGACAACTAGAAAATCAAGTCCCCTTTAAGCTTAAGGGCACATAAGTAAGAACTCTGCAACAAGAACGTGACTTGGAAACCATTTCTTTTACCTTGTGCATCTATTAACATTCTTAGCGTTCCCAGGAGTTTGAACTGAACTGGGGGCATTTCAGATTTAAGGAATTTCAAAACTGTCCCTGTGACCTCAGCTGATAACATCTTTGCTTTATTTATAACTGGAAAAGAGAGAGAGAGAGAGAGAGAGAGAGAGAGAGACCATAGTTAGAATGGTGCTAACATTCTCAATTAAACATTCAGTTCAACAAATATCTAGTACCTAGTAGCTTTAAGGCCTTATTTGTATTTTTTATATTTAAATTTATTTTTTTAAAATTTGTTCACTTTATGTCTCAATTTTAGTGCCCTCCCTTGACCTCACCCCAGTCCCATTCTCCCTCCTTCTCACCCGCCTCCCCCCGTATCCCTCGCCCCTAGTCCTCAGAAAGGAGGAGTCCTCCTTCCCTGCCATCTGACCTCGGGATATCAAGTCTCATCAGAACTGCCTGCATCCTCTTTCTCTGTGGCCTGGCAAGAATGCCCTGCCAGGGGCAAGTCATCAATGAGCAGGCAATAGAGTTCATGTCAGAGACAGCCCCTGCTCTCCTTACTAGGACACCCACAAGGAGACTGAGCTGCCTATGGGCTACATCTGAGCAGGCAGTCTAGGTCCTCTCCATGCTTGGTCCTTGGTTGGTGCTTCAATCCCTACAGGGAACCCTGGGCCCAGATTTGTTGCCTCTGTTGGTTTTCTTGTGGAGCTCCTGTGCTCTCTGGGTCCTCACCCCCCCCCCTTCCATAAGGTTCCCTGCACTCTGCCCAAAGTTTAGCTGTGAGTCTCATTATCTGTGTCAATCCCCTACTGGGTGGAATCTTTCAGAGGATATTTATGGTAGGCTCCCATCCTGTTCCCTCTCTTCAACTGCTTCTGGTGTCTGTTCTATTTGCCTTTCTGAATGAGAATTAAGCATTCTCTCTAGGGTCCTTCTTGTTATTTAGCTTCTTTAGGTCTGTAGTTGTAGTATGGTCCTCGTGTTGTATATGGCCAATACCCACTTATAAGTGAGTATATAGCATGCATATCTTTCTGGGTCTGGGTTGCCCTACTCAGGATGGTCTTTTCCAGATCCATGCATTGGTTAAGGTCCTGTTTTATACCTTTCTGTTTAGAAACGGTAAGAGTGAAGCTGTTGGGCATGCTGCCGTATGCTAGCAGTAAGAGCACAGAACGTCGAGATGAAAGGATCACAAGTTGAAGGTCCTCATAACCTACATAGTGAATTTGAGACTGGCCTGGGATACAGCCTATCTCAGGTCCCCTGGCCTAGGAGTAGAGCAAATAAAACATGAGATTGGGTATTTTTTATGTATGTTTTCAGATATAACATACAAAGATCATACTAGTTTTTTAAAACACAATTTTAAAGCATTTAGTTAGCTTTAGTGTTTTTCTTTATCACTGTATTTGACTCAACTGTACTAATATAAATGTGACTGCCATTATTAAATACTACCAGTATGCTATACAAATCAAATACATTTTGATTGGATCTTCCTGTTACTACACTATTTTACTTTGCCATAAATTTAATTTTAGGAAATAGACAAAAGAATTAGCTTTAACAGTCATCCATGTAATTTTCTCTAACAATGTCATTCCATAGCTCAAAACTGTTGATACAAAGATACATCAAGGCTATTTTCAAAAACTATGTATATGCTCATAGAATGAAATAAACCCAAAAGGAGCCCACTACCTTAATTAACTATTTTTTAGGGAACTCTGTTTATTGATGTCACATCTTAATTTACCTGAAGATACTTTAAGAAGCTTAAGCATGTGATATAATGAAAGCAAAGAGCTCATAAAAACTGATAAATTCTAGAGATCTGGGCCCAGGGGGTCCTGCAGAGAATGATGCAACAACCAAGGACCACACATGGAGAGGAGCTAGACCCCCTGCTCAGATGTAGCCCACAGGTAACTCAGTCTCCATGTGGGTTCCCTGGTAAGGGGAACAGGGGCTGCCTCTAACATGGACTCTGTTGCCTATTCTTTGATCACTTCCCCAGGGCGGGGCAACCTAGCCGGGCCACAGCAGAAGAGTATTCTGGTAGTCCTAATGGGACTTGATAGGCAGGGATCAAATGGTAGGGGAGGAGGGTGTTGCCTTTGATGACTGGGTTGTGGGTGGGGAGGATAGAGGGATGGAAGGAGAGAGGGCGGGTTCGACCAGGAGGAGACAAGGCAGGGAGTTACAATCAGAATGTAAAGTGAATAAATTATGTATATTAAAAAAAAAGAGATCAGTTTGGTACTGTCTCAGAAAATATATTTAACATTTGGTCTCTCTGACTCACACAGCTGCCCCAGCTTACCTGGAATGGCTAGGTTCCTGAGGGCACTTAGTGCTGCATGCTGCACAGTCACATTCCCATCTTCTACGTGTCTGTCCAGTAGGTCCATGAGTTTTTCTACAATTCCATTGTCTACCATATGAATACAGTTTCCATCTACACAAAGCAAAGGCAAATTTCTTCCTTTAGAAAAACATGCATAAGTCTTTTGCTGCACTAAATCTTTTATACTCTCCACTGATCTTCATTGCAAGCCTAATATTCTGCCAGCCTTAAAGCCATTACTAAACAGTTCTTTTAGAGGGAGGAGAAAGTGACTCAGGAATGATAGTTTATAGGCTGAACATTCCTGAAGCAAAACTTCAAAGTCTGAAATACTCTAATGCCTGAGAATGTGGGTTACTGACATGACTCTGAGTGTACAAACTCTATAACTGAATCCATGTGATCAAGCAAGCACAGTTAAGAGGCTCTAAAAATATCACCTAACTTATTCTCAGGCTGTATGCACACATGTACAGGAAACACACGTTTCATGTTTAGGCTTGGGTCTTCTGACCAAGATATCGCCTAATGTCTACATAAATATCCCAAAATCTAAGAAAATCCAAAATCTACAATGCTTAAGGTCTCAAGCATATTGGATTAAGGGACATTCAACCTGTGTTATCTATGAATAGTGTACACATTGGAGCAAAATGGAATTACTCCTTATTTCCTAGTAAAAGTAAGAGTTCTTAGATTAACTATCAAAAGCATCAAGATTTGACAAGCTACAAGGTGCAGTGCCTTTAAAATGTTAATAAACTAAATACTGTATACCCACAGGATTACTCATGTGTAAACATGGGTATAAAGTTACGACCCAATAATCCAAGAAAGACTATTCAGATTATTAAAGCCAAAATAACATGACTGGAAAAAGAGCATATCTCCCATTAGATGTATATGCTTGGGTTCACTAAACTTGAAGCACAAAGCATTCAAAACCACTTGCATGATCATTCATCTTTAAACTTCAGAATTCAGAAGACTACACAAAATGTTATTTGTTGGTAAATTCACTACAAATATTTCAGTCCTAAAAGATTAATGAAACAACACACAAACATTTCTGAACTGTACACTTTTGGTGTATGTGAAAGAAGAGCAGAAAGTTAAAAACTGCAGAACACTTTATTCACAAGGAATAACTAATGTGCATACCATTCCTGGCAAAATTTGCAATGGCTAGTGCCCCAGCAAGCTGCAGCTGGTGGTTATTTGATGGAATCCAAGAAAGCACCCTTTGGAACACATTGCCTTTTCCTCCTTCAAAAAGTTTCTGCATGGATTCATCTGGAAGGAAATGAAACAAATAGTTAAATAAGAGAAATATAATTAGGAGTAACAAGCCCACGTTCCAAAGCAGATATCCAACTAGGAAAACAGACACCTCATAAACCATTAGGTTCATAATGAGGGCAATATTATAATAGGTTATTAATAGATATCAGACACTGGAGTTGATGAATTTTGCAGCTCAAGTTTCCAAGAACTGTCCAGTCTTTAGTTCTCTGGTGTCATAGTCTTCTCTCCTCCATGACAGGTCTTCAAATATTGGAAGACAGACAGTAAAGACATAACTTTTTCTTGAGTTTGTCATTTTTTGTTCTTTTCATAGGCATATAGTTTCAAAGCCATCACAGCAACAGTAAACAAAAGAAGAAAACAAGAAGATGCCTAGCATAGTGTTTACAAATGGCTCAATAGGTCTAAAGAGTCTGATGACCATGTTCTTTGATTGGCAAAGCTAAAACTCACCTCCAAGAAGTAATAAAACCATTAGATCTGAAGCCGTTTTAAGCTCAGCAATGTCGTCCTCTTTGTCACTATCTACCTTCTGCTGAACAACCTCCAGAAGACACTCCACCAAACCTGCTTCAACCAGCTGTAGTTTAATAGCATCTACAGAGCAACGTGAACAAAACAGAAGATTTGATGACACAGGCCCTTTGGTATAAGTGATCTGTTATGAAGAATTTTAACTAGCATATTTTAAGCTTAGTTAATGCACAACTTCAATAAAAACCAAAAACCTACCTTTGAACACTTGAGTTTCAAGCTTTCGTATTTGATGGTCCAGCTTGATTACACAAAACTTACATCATTTTTCTATTCAAAATTATTTATCCTCTCAAAATGTCTTACAGTACTCAAATAAATCAGGTCTTTCTTAGTTCTGACAGCAACCAGTATCACTATATTTTATATACCATGATTATGCTAGAAGGCAATAGCATATTATACACACATATGTCTATAATACACATACGTATTTGTTATGTAATGTAATATTAAAACACATCTACTACGGGTTTTGAATAAAAAGGTAACTTCAGGGCTGGAGAGATAGCTTATGGGTTAAGAGTACTGGCTGTTTTTCAAAGGTCCCAAGTTTAATTCCCAGCAACCACATGATGGCTCAGAACCATCTATAATGAGATCTGGTGCCCCCTCCTGGCCTGCAGGCACACATGCAGGCAGAACACTGTATAAATAATAAATTAATCTTTTAAAAATAAAGCTCATTGTTTAAAAAAAGATATTGTCATGAGTACATGGGGGTTTCTTACATTAAATTCTATTTCATAATATATCTTTAAAATGTTCATAATACAGTTGAAAGGAAAAAATTAAGTCTTCTCATGGTTAATTGATAAAGTGTTATTTCAGAAAAAGAATTTATATAATAGTTTCATTTAAAACACCTGACTGCAATAGCAACTTTACCCCTACATTAAGTCTATTGTTTTGTAGTCCTCCTATCTTATTCTATTACTATACCACTTATGTTCTTGAGGATTTTATATTTGTAGCCATATCTATCTGTCAAAAATTTAAATTTTGCTGTTTTATTTGGAGTTTACTTTAGTCATTGGTCCCCATAAGCTGTATGTATGTCACACACAGCAGTGGCAGTTTCAGCTTGTCACGTGAAAGAGTTTAAAATATACATACACTTAATATTTATTCTTTTATGTAATTTCCTTTGAATATCTTTAAATATACAAAATACTTTTGTGAAAATGCACCTGTATTTGGCCATACTTAAAGTAGGCTGTTTCCTTGGTTACAGAGCACTAGGGCTAAAGATGTGCAGAAACTAGAATTGAAAACTACAATTAAGACAAAAATTTTAGAGATTCTAAAGCCTGAACCATACAGATACAAAGTCATAACTGTTCTTTTTGTATAGCAAAAGAGAAAAAATGATTAAGATGCAAATAATTAATACAGAGACAAGTTTTCAAGGGTCTATCACTGTACCCTGCAGTTATTCAGCTGCCTTTAGGTGGATGAGAAAACAGGAAATAAATAAAAACACTGCTGTATGGATATTCTGTAAGGAGGTTACGGTAATTCTTTGACATAACAGCTGAAGATCAGGGTCACATTTTACTTTTGTAGAACTATCGAATGAGATGAAAAAGAAGTTTTCTCCCGAAAAGCAAGATTTAAGGCATTTTAGAACATGTGAAATATGCCAAAATGAAGGTTTGCAGATCTTTCTTTTTACAGTTTGACTGTAATCACAGATTTAGAAACCTTCAATTGCCTTAGTTAAGATGAGCCAGAAATGTTTGGCAAGGCAGACATTCTAGCACATTTATCCACACCGTTCCACACAAGGACTATCTTCCTCACTTGTTTGAATGCATATGCATGAATGCAGAGGTGTATCACTGTGCATGTTAAATAACCTACCGTGTATTAAATAAACAAAGCAAGGCTGGTTATGCTTTGCCTCCTGTTTCAGCCACACTGAGGTAGGGTATCACTAGAAAGCTGTTGCACAGTGTCAGGGCAGTCTCTACCCTCTTAGTTAATCCTGGAAACCCTCAGAGACACAGTCAGAGCTATGCTTTAACCTTAGGAACTTCTCAACCCAAGCCAATCAGTCTGGCAGTCAAGATCAGCCATCATAGAACCTTTTCTTAAAAGCCAGAGAAAAGCCATAGCTGCAGAAAAATAGATATTAAACATAAGCAATTATGAAAAAGACAGTTACTTTTCATTACCCAGATCGAGAAATTGTCAACAATCCAAGAAGTCCCTCTATACATTTCTCTCTGATCAGGAGTCCTTCCCCTTTGTATCTCAAGCTTATAAACCTGGTTGTTACAATAAATCACTTCCGTATTTTATTATTTCACCAAATAAATAACCGTTCCTAAGACCTACTGAGCTACATTAGCTCTTATTTTTCATTTAACTTTATATAACTGAAAAATATATATTAAATGTTTTTTTTTTGTATTTTTTTATATTGGAGAGAAAAAGAGAAAGAAAAAGAGAGACATATTTTTAAATGTTTTTTTGTATTTTTACATTGGAGAGAGAGAAAGAGAGAGAGATTGAGATTGTGTGTGTTGTATGCCCATGTTGAGAACAAGGGACAGCTTGCGGGAATTGGTTCTCTACTTATACAATGTGGCTTTGGGGTCTGAACTCAGGTTTTCAGGCTTGGTTTAAGGACCTGCCTGCTATACTTAAAGATAAACTTTCTAGCTTTAAATTGCAAATTGAAACCAGGACCTTATTTAAAATCAATTTTAAAAATTTATGCAGAGCTGGGTATAGTGGTACATGTCTTTAATCCCAGCACTTGGAAGGCAGAGGCAGGTGGACTCACTGAGTTCAGGGCCAGCCTGGTTTACAAAGTAACTCCCAGAACAGCCAGAGATAAGTAACAGAGAGACCCTCATCTCAAGGAGAAAAAAATGCAATGGGAATGTGCTTCCAACTATATTTTTCCTTGTGTTCCAAGTACTGTTTAGCAAAGAGTCTATCTCTGTATTCTGTGGTGTATTTTATATTATGTGCATATATGCACTTCCTTTTAAGTCTTTTTGAGGCAGGGCCTCTTTGTGGTGGCCCTGGCTGTCTAAAAACTTGTTATGTCTACCACACTGGCCATGAACTTGGTGTCTTTTGCAATTTTAGATCTTCTTTGCCAACACGTCTTTAAATGCTGCCTCTGCACTATAGATTTCCAGAATATCTATGATGATCTATCTTCCTTTGTGTAACTGTTTCTCTTTTTCCTAGACTTCATTCAAGAGTTCCTTTCTACCCATGTTTCAGTTTATGGGTTCCTTGATTTAACTGTATCTAACTGGCTGTTAAACTTGCCATTAAAATTAATACAACCATTATTTTGGCTGGAAAATTCAATCTGGGAATTTCTATTTGTTTACGTTTTAAGTCTGCATTGTTGCACTTTTATTATTTAAAGCTTCCATTCTGATTTTTTTTTTTTTTTTCAGATTGCTTTTCCTCTCTCTGGACACACAGTAAGTGACCTGTTTTCCTCGTGTGTGTGTGTGTGTGCGTGCGTGTGTTTTTGAGTGTGGATGATCATGATGCACATGTAGAGGCCAGAGGACAACCTCAAGTGTTGGTCCCTACCTTGCCTTGTTCAGGACAGTGTCTCTCTCCTAACTGCCAGGCACAGCAGCCTACTGTCGTCCATTTTGTTCCAGGTGCACTAGGATTATAGGTGCATGGTGCTAAGTCGGTTCTGGGATTTGAACTCGGGTCCTCACACTTGCCCAGTGAGCACTTTACTCAGCAAATACAACCTTATTAGCTCCCACTATCCCTACGTTATAGCAGTGGACAATAACTGTAGCATCTGGAGATTTGAGGTTGTCTCTTGGTTCTTATAAATTTAGTGTGTTGCCTTGTCAGTCGGTGTCTGGCTCTTCTTAGTATGCAGTAGACATTATATTTAAGAGCTCATTTATAGCGTTTGTTTCCTGATATACTCTTATCTTTTTTGGGTTCCTCTCTTAAAATGTTTTGCCCAATGAGGATGTTTATCCTCATTGTTGACAGGGCTAGAAATCCTAGCTGTTATCATCGTTTGTCTTTATGGGTGTTCCTAAGTGGAGTTTAATCTCTTGACCTCATTTGTCTTCTTAAAATTCTCTGTGTGTCTGTGTGTGACAGTGCATGTTTAGGTCAGATGTCGGCACTGGTAGTCTTCCTCAATCATCCCTTACCCTGTTTTTTGACACAGGATGGCTCACTGAACCTGACGTGTGCTAACTGGACAGGCTGTCTGGGAGCCAGCACCCAAAGAAAGACCTGCCAGTTTCCACCTTTCTCCACTGCCATACATGACATTTACATGGGTTCTGGGACCTGATGCTTGAGTGGCAAAGACTTTATCCACTGAACCATCATCCTATCCCTCATCTGTCTTCTACATTACAGCAAAAAATAACTGCAGAAGCATCTTTGTTGAGACTTTAAAATCAAACTTGGAAAGAAGCTTCTCTAAATTTAGATACAGCCATGGAAGAGATAATATAGCTGATGTTAGAGATACACAAATAAAATATAGCAACATTAATAGCATAAAGAAGAGCTTTGAATTAAGAACTGGCATTAAAGAAGTCTGCTCTTCCAAAGGACCAAGGTTCAATTCTCAGTACCCACATGGTACCTCAACTATCTACAACTCCATTTCCATAGATTCTGACACCTTCATACCAATGCAGAGAATAAAATTAAATAATATTTAAAGAAAGAACCTGAAAAACTCTAAACAATCCAACATCAAAAGGTCTTTTTTTCCTTACCATTTTCTGCCAATGGAGCTAGAACTTCAAAAATCATTTCTCGTTTATCATGTTCTATTTGTTTCTTGAACAGTTTTACCAGCTCTTCAGCAATGTTTGTACTAGCAAACTGTTCTTTACTCGACTCTGAAAAATAAAAAAGAATTTATAGTAAGCAAACAAAATTAAACCCAGAATTTTTTTCCTATTACTTTTGATACTCAGTCACTTTGTACTATCACTGAACACACAGCTCTTCATACACAGGAAACAATCAAATTGGCTTTTAATGCCCTTGAAACAGAAAATATCTAAAACTTTAGAGAAAATGTTCTGACCCAGTTACATTTGAGGCCATAAAATTAGTTCCCTGGCATAACGTATAGGTAGCTATAGCAACGATAAAGTCACTAAGTCATAAATTCATACTTTGAAGGCCTTCATGCAAAGGAGGAAATTGCTCGGAGCAGTATATTTTACATTGCTGAAGAAAAGATGACAATGTTGCATCGTTGGCACCACTTAAACTGAAATGCTTCTGCCCTGTTTCTGACACGACTCCTGAATTTTTGTTACTTGTTTTTGCAGTGTTAGAGATTAAACTTAAGGCCTTGGGCATGTATTCTATCACTAAGACACAAGCTCACAGGTAATATTCGAAAGCCAATTCACCGGTGTTCTTGAAGCCTCATCCTGTCCCCTTTAGCATGTCTAACCCTTCCCCTCCAGAAGTTCACTGTCAACCAGCATCTAAAAATCTAGATATAAAACACTCCCCTTTTCAGCTGCCATTCAATTTCATTTTTACACACAGCTTTCCTAATCACATCCTCTATCTCCACTGCCTCTACTTTTTGACTTACACAAGTCAGACGCATCCCTGAATGCTTATGGCTTTTTGTCATTAGGTCACCTATGTCTGCACATGCTTTTGGTCAAATGGAGTCAATGCAGCCACAACCTCCTGTTCAACTTTCTCAACCCTTGAAACCCTCGGGGCTCTCTGGGCCCAGTGAAAACACGGGAGGGATCAAGCTGGCCGCTTAACTTCCTTCCTATGAAGTCATGTCGCAGTTCTGCATATTCCTCAAGTTGAAGCATTTACAAGATTTAGAAATATAACCATGAAAGGAGTGTTTTTTTTACTTGTATGTAAAAATGAAATTGAATGACAGTTAAAGAGAGAAAGTGTCTGGAAAAAAAGGGAGAAAGACTTTAAAAAATATTTCCAGGGCAGTAAGATAGCTCAGTAGGTAAAAGCATTTGCCACACAAACCCGAGTTTGTTTGATATCTGGAACCTACAGTGGAAAGATTTACCAAAGTTGTCATCAGATCTCCACAGACAGACAGATACCTCTACTAGTTTAAGCTTTGAGTCAAACTGAAGTACTAAAAAGGTTCTGATTTATAGTGTACAAAGAACACTAACTTTTAGAAAAGCTAATAGTAAAGTCCAGGGGCCTTTTGTTTCATTATAAAATGGAAGATTAATAAATATATTTATGCTTTAACATTAGTTAAGGCAAAACACCAACGCCTTTCTGTAAACATTATGAATTATAAACATGGCTGTGGGAATGATTCATCCCAAAAGTTGGAAGGGGAAACAAGAGAGAGAAGGAAATACAGGAAATAGAGAAAAAGATGGAACAGAAAAAAGAGAGGAAGGGCTGAGGCAATCCACCCTTTTTGTTATTACAAAGAAATGTCTGCAGCGTTGGTCTTGTTCTACCTGTCTTCTTGTTTTCAAAGGTTCCTGAAATTTTGCTCTATAATACTCATACACAAATACACAGGAGCTTGGAAGAGGGCTCACTGGGTAAAGGCACTTGAGTTCAACCTGAGTTCAATCCCAGGGACCCACACTGCAGAAGGGCCAGAGCAGTTCCAGTAAGCGACCCTCTGCCTTCCACACTCAATCCGTGCTGCATGCACACAGGCGCACACCCTCTCAACATAAAACCTGTCACTTCTAGGAATTTTGTGAAAAGACAAGGAAGCACTTTAGTTTGCTAATGCTTTTAAGGGTCTATCAAATAATTTATTAAAAAATTATGTTTATTTTTTGTGTGTGTTGGTATGAGTAGAGCCACAGGCCTCTTGTCAAGTCTTACAAGCACTCTACTGGGCTATATACTTTGCAAAGCTCCTAAAATTTAAATCCTAATACATACAGCAATAATTAAAGAAGCAAAAGTCATAGTTGTAAACAAATTAATAAAAAGGTATAATTGGATTTTTTTCAACACTTAAGAAAGTATCTTGAATACTTAGAAGACTCACTAAAATAATTTAACTGGATCCCAGGTTCAGGAAGTAAATAGCCACTGTAGGAGCATTAATGAGTTAACAACACTTGTGACTTGTAGACTTACCGAGTTCTGCTAAGTTCCCAAATGCAACAAGACACATTTCTGTAAGAGCCGCATTATGGCAGTGGATGCCCAGTAATTTCACTAAGGTTGGGATAACGCCCATATTGATAAGCTGAGCTTGAAGGGAATCTGTGGAAACAGAAAGAGAAAATGGGAAGAAGGACTTGTATTTTCAAACAGAAAGCAGGCGTTACCTTCTGTAACTCAGTTCTTCTGGAATTACAATTAAGGCACATGAAGGCCATTCGTTTGCCAGTTTGGCTGTGAGCCTACCTTTAGGGGCTGAGCCATCTCTAGCCCAACTACACCCATTTGACTGACTTGAGTATTTAAATCACAGTAGTTGAGAAGACCTAAGTTTTTAATCTTTTCAATGATTAGCAGGAATTTAGAAATAAAATAATTGTTAAAATATTATCAAACCAATGTTTTTTTCTTCTAAATGGGGTCTTCATATAGCTTTAGTACATTTGATGATCAGGCTTTTAAGATCTATAAATATTAAAACACCACTGGCTTTAAATGAAAAGGTTAGAAACATCTGTGTAACAGCAACTCACAGAATATATGGAAAGCCTAAGGAAAACAGGAAGTTGAGAGACCAAGAATGAAGAGAAGAATTTTTAAAATACAGTTCCTTCATAATGAGAGAAAACAGCAGCAGTAGTCAAGTGGCTGGTTCTGGATATTTGGAAGCAGAGCGTTCTGTGATGATGGCTAGGAAAGAATGCAGTTTTAGCAAGGGGGAAAAGAATTACCTAAAGTATGTCTTTATCAGTTTTACTTAATTACAGTCAGGTCATCCGCATAAGGCAATGACTTGAGAGGTGAAGAAAGTGAAGTCAATGCTGCCATTGTTCAGTTTCTAAGGAACTAATTAGTTTTATGCCACTAAACATGCCTTGTATCTCCATAATGTTTCTTCACGGCAGTCATAATAAAACACGTGTAGCAAGGTTGAAGGTAAATTAGCCCTAATGAACACTGGGAGCAGCACCTCTTAGAAGAAGCTGAGAAGGAGATACCCCTGCGTTCACATGAGTAGTACTGACAACCATAGGTCTGAAGACAGTAGCGTCCTTTCCAAGGTGGGACCCCCTCACCTTAAAAATGATATGCTATCTAAAAGCTAACAATTCTCTCAAAAATTATTTAGTTATACATCTGGGAGGTAAAGACAAAATTGTTTCTTACAAAACACACTTTCTTCATAGCACAAATCCCTGATAGCCACTGATCCCTTTTTTACTCTCCACAGCTCTTAACCTGCAGATGAGGGTGTGCGTGGGTGGCTATCAGAAAAGAACACAAGTGCAGGGTTGAGCTTTTTCACACGCCAGCTCATCCCTTGCCTGGTGGTCTCTGCTGTTAATCTTTGTGGCTTTTAAAATGAGTTATGAAGAGATGGTCAAAGACTAATAATTGTCCCTGAAAACCAAGTAGGTAATTATGGCTAATGATCTGGTTTGATTATTGGGTCCTGACCGGAGAAAACAGGACGGCTACCCTTACAGTTCAAACAATCTAATGGAACTTTTCAAAACTGGCAGCGGTTTTGAAAAGTTATGAGGTTTATCCTAAATGAAGGAAACAAAGTTTATTCAATGAAATAATTTGCTTTTACAAATTTTAATGCAAAAAAAACTTTCCTGACTCTATCATGAAGCATTTAAATGAATGCTTTATGCTACCGAATACAGTGCGGTGTGTTACACAGGCTGAACACTTCCACTTCCAGTATGCTATTTGTAATGATCATGCACCAAGAACCTTTCCCAGTCAGTAGTCACTCTGCTTACTTACCAGTAGCATTGGTACAGGCAGACCGACCCAGCAACCTTTGCCCTTTAGCAGTACTATTTACTCATTCTCACTACCTTGTCACATACTGCAGAGCTGCTGAATACTAAATCTCAGGTAGGTAAGCGTGAGCACTAGCGCATGCATTGAGTGAGTCAAACTCTGCTTTCGACTGCTTACAGAAGCATCCCACACCCCCTCAGTACTGTCACTGAGCTTTGCAAACATCCAGCAGTGCAGGGGCACTGGAGGAGGGACAGTATTCGCAGAAGGTAACACAACAGGATGCTGCCGCTTAGAGGATGAGGCTCCTGACACTCTCCTAGCCTGGCATCTCTGTCACTTCCTTGGACTACTTTAAAAATGTCATCAATTTAGGTTTCAGGTAAAGAAGAAAAAAGTTAAGGTAGAGCTTAGGAAAGTCTTTAAAATACGAGTTGCAATAGGAACATCTGACTTATAGTAGGCTGTTAAGAAGACTAGCATAGCCAAATGGTATGAATCATCGGAATTTGCAAAAAAAATTGCTTTTTGAAAACATGTTTAAAAACTACTCAGGAGCCAAATAAATTATATACTCACATAAAACACACATACCACACACAAGAGAAAATGTACAGTTATGTAACTGGACTGACTCATTTGGACCAGTTGTGTCCATTCTTTTATATCTGCTTCTCTGATGCCAACTAAAAGCAACAATCATGTTCAGATGACTCTAAATTTTCTCACAGTGTACATAAATTCTCCTTGGATATTGAAGAGCCAGAGGAGAAAAAAAATGAACTTTAATAAGCAGATACTTTATGGATAGAGGTATCCTGGAACACTGTTGAAACCCTTCCAAAAAACTGCCAAAAAAAAAAAATTCTGTTTTATACAAATAACAGTATTTTCTTTTTCTTTTTCAATATGGTGATATGTGTGCTGATGGTGTGAAAAGAATGACTGGTAAAAACACTGGCACTCTGGCTGAACCCAGGCAGTGACACTAAAAAATAACTTCTGTATTTTTTCTGGTTACAATATTCACAGTAAAAATGATATATTATTCTCAGCAATATTATTTTTAAAACACTTTTCATAGATTGTTCACAGTAACAAGTAATGGGCTTATCACTTTAAAAATGTTATAGTAAATACTTAAATTTTAATTTCTATCACTATAAGCAGTGCTAGTAATAACTTAGACACACAATAAAAAATCTTAAAGATCTTTCATATTTTTAGGAATCTAAAAGGGCTCAGAGACCAAACATTTAAGAGTCACTGTCAAAGAAGTACCCATTTTTTTTTTTTTTTTTTTAAAGAGTTGAGAGTGTAAGGACGAAATCAGGGAGAAAAATTCTAAATTTTAATGAAGTAACTGTCAGACGTAATAAATACAGGTGGAAAAAAAAAAAAACCCCAGCAACAACAGAAAACATGCTACAAGTAAGTTTTGGTTCCAGATATTTTGATAGACATTACTTTAAATAAAGCGCCTTACTTTCTCGTTTGCTTATTTAATCAGGCTATGAGCCTAGGAGACTATTCCAGATTCAGTCTATTTCAATTAAGACTGTGTATGTTACCATTAAGTAAGTCTTCAATTAAGTAGGGATCTTATTTGTGTGGGATATTCTTACTGATAGAAGCAAATCACTCTGTCACTGGTACTTTTGGTTTGTCTAAAGGAAGCTTGTGAATGTTCTTCAACAGAGAACAGCTGACTTCCAGGCTATCATAAACCAAATCAAGAGCAAGACTTCTAAAGACCAACAGGAAGAAATTTGTAGAACCACAAGTAATTTGTATTTTCTGGACACAATGAACAGTTCGTGAAACAAGAATGAGACTATGACATTTGCCCTGAACAAACACCAACAACCCTAGATGAGCTTCTGTCAGAGGTCCTACAAACACAGAAACTCACACAGTGCAACCCAGAACCATACACAGCAAACACGTATGTGTGAGACAGTGTTCAGACAACACAACATCATAAATGTCTGAAGATTTTCTACAACTGCCCCTGACACACATCACAGACAAATACTAACCAAAGCACAAAACTACACTGTATCAAGATGACACAGGCCCTACATGATCTACAGGGGAGGAGGGGGAAAGGCACTGAGGGGGTGCAATACAGATGCATGTACAAAGAGAGAGAAGGCAATCAACGCATGCGCTGGTGTGAACACTTACCTACCTACACTTGAATGTCAATGGTTCCAAGTTCTTCAGGTCACATTCATGGAAACTCCAAAGAATGGAGATCTGGAGAGAAGATCTCAAGTTGAGGAACCTTTATCCCCCTGAATTTTAAGTTTAATGTTTAAAACACTGGTATAGACTAGAGGTGCATGAATGTATGCTGAAATACCAATAACTCAGTTATATTAATCAGTTACTAAAAACAGGTTTCTTACGTTTATAACATGTTTAGCATATTCCTAAGTCTTCTACAGACAATGCTAAAATATTATTAACCTTACTGGTTTAAGACTTAAAAAAACATAAAAAAAATAGCCAATTAGAAATACAAGTAGGATATTGCATTAAAACTCCAAACTAAAGTAAACAAACAGCACGTAGCTGGTACAGTGAAAACCAAAAAGCAGGAAAGTCTTGATGAAATGGACTATTACAAACTGGTTCAAAGACCATTTGGGCATAATAATAGAGACTGAAGACCCACCTGCGACTTAACGAAACATTAATAATAGAGACTGAAGACCCACCTGCATCCTCCATTCTAGGATATGAATATTAAAAATACTTTCAGGGATGCTGCATTCCAGACTTTAGGCTAGATTAAGCTCACTGATAGTGAAGTGAAAGCTAATGTAAGAAGTTACTGAGGATGAGTAGTGGTACCTGGCTACACAAATGCACTGTGCAAGTAAAGACTGACTTCCACTTTCCAAACAGAATCCTTCTGTTTATTGCCAGGAACAGAGATGTTTCTTTCACTGTAAGCCCAGTGCTGAGGGCAAAAAACTACAATTAAAATTTTTAAAAAATAAACCTCCAATCCATTATTTGAAGAGGTTTTTAAGAAACAAAACATACACATGTGTTTCACACTCAGAATGTCCCATTTATCCCCAGGTTATATATTTCAGTGACAAAAAGAAAAAAAGCAAAAGCAAAATTTGTTAGTCTTGAGAAATACTGGGACCTCAACCAATATACTCATGTTAAAAAGTTAATAGAGAATTCAAAGAAGTTCTTTCGGGGTTTGAAAATAGTCTCAACACAGCACAGTTTGTCTTTCATGAAAGTGTGGCTACGAGGCTCGTGGAAATCTTTGCCCACTCTGCAGGCTGCTGCTCTGTCCACACCACAGTGTCCTCTGCTTTGTGGGAAAGAGCTCCTCACTTTCATGAGGTCCCATTTATAACTGTTGACTTTCATATCTGTGCTAATGGTCCTTGCTCAGAAATTCTTTTCCCATACCGACACGTTCAGGCTAGTTCCTTCTTTCTCATCTATCAGGTTCAGTGTATCTGGTTTCATGTTGAGGTCTTTGGTCCTTTTGGAATTGAGTTTTGTGCAGGCTGGTAAGTTTGGATCTATTTCATTCTTCTACATGAGGACATCCAGATTGACCAGCACCATTTGTTGAAGATGCTGTTTTTCTTTTCTTTCTTTTTTTCTTTGAGACGGGTTTCTCTGTGTAGTCTTGGCTGTCCCAGAACTCATTCTCTAGACCAGGCTGGGACTCAAAGATCCATCTGCCTCTGCCTCCTGAGTGCTGGGATTAAAGGCATGCATCACTATGCCTAGCAAGACTTTCCTTTCTTTTCTTTTTCTTTTTTTAAGTGTGCATTTCTGGCTTCTTTATAAAAAAATCAGGTGACCATATGTGTCTAAATTTATGTCTGGGCCTGCAGTTCGATTCCACCATTCAACATGTCTGTTGTTATGCTGATACCATCCTGTTTTATTACTATACTGTGTAGTACAGCTTGAAATCCAGGATAGTGACACCTCCTGCATTTCTTTCATTTTTTCAGGATTGTTTTAGCTCTCCTATTCTTTTTTTTTTTTTTTTTTTTTTTTTTTTTGGTTTTCATACAAAGCTGAAAAAATGCCTTTTCAAGCTCTGTGAAGAACTGTGCTGGAATTTTGATGGGGAGTGCATTGAATCTGCAGGTTGCTTTTGGTTGGATGGCTATTTTTGCTGTATTAATACTACCAATCCATGGGCATGGGAGGTCTTCCTATCTTCTGATAACTTCTTCAGTGTTTTAAAAGTTTTTGTCATAAAAGCCTTTCACTTGCTTGGTTATAATTACCTCAAGTTACTTTCTATTATTTCAGGCTACTGTGAAAGGTGTTGTTTCCCTGATTTCTTTTGCAGTATGTTTGTGCTTTGTATATAGGAAAGCTACTGGCTTTTGTGATTTAGTTTTGTATCCAGCTATTTCACTTAACGTGTTAATCAGCTATAAGAGTTTTCCAGTGGACTCTTTAGTGTTGCTTATGTATACTAATATCTGCAAATAAAGGTACTTTGACTTCTCCTTTTCCAACTTATATCCCCTTGATCTCCTTTAGCTGTCTGCTCTAAAACTTTTAAGTACTATATTGACTACTATGGCGCGAATGGGCCACCTTCTTTCCGATTTTACTGGAATTGCTTTGAGTTTACCTCCTTTTAACTTGATGTTGGCTATGATTATAGGCTTGCTGTAAACTGCCTTTATTACACAGATAAATGTCCCTTGTATAAAAGTCTCCAGAAATTTTATCATGAAGGATTTTTATCAAATGCCTTTTCTGCATCCAATGAGTTCATGTGACTTTCGTCTCAGTGTATTTATATGGTAGATTGCATTCATCAATTTACCTGTTTATCTGTAGGATGTAACCTAATTGATCATAGTACACGATCATTTTGATATATTCTTAAATACAGTTTGCAAGCATTTTATTAAGAAATTTTGCATCTATGTTCATAAGGGAAATTGGTCTGTAATTCTCTTTATTTGGTCTGTGGCTTGCATATCATAGTAATTGTGGTCTCAGAAAACCAACTGGGCAATGTACCTCATGACTCTATTTTGAGCAATAATATGAGAAGTGCTGGTATTTTCTCTAAAAGTCTGGAAGAGTTCTGCACCAAAACCATCCGGCCCTAGTCTCTTTTTTTTTTTTTTCCTTCTCTTTAGTTAAAAGACCTTTAATTACTGCTTTTATTTCATCAGCAGTTACAGGTCTGTTTAAACTGATTATCAAATCATGGTTTAACTGTGGTAAGAGGTATGTACAGAGGAAATTATCCATTTCTTTTAGATTTTCCAATTTGGTCTTTAACTACGTCTTTGTAATTCTCTAGATTTCCTTGGTGTCTGTTGTTATGCCCCCTTTCTGTCTTGACCCATCTTTTGGTTTCCGTAGTGAGCTGTTCATAGTTCATGAGTGTGTAAGCTATTATGTCCTGCTTTAACCCATGGTAGTTGAGGCAGGATACAGAATGCGACTCCAATTTTCTTGCATCTGTCGACACTTGCTTTGTGGTAAAGTATGTGGTCAATTTTGGAAGTGCTGAGAGGACATATTCTTTTGTTTGGGTGAAATGTTGTTTACAGTACCAGTTAGCTCCAGCATGTTTATTTTTTGTTTCGATGACCTGTTTACTGGTGAGAGTTGGGTACTGAAGTCTCCCAGTATCAAGTGTGAATATCAATATGTTCTCAAAGCTGTAGTAATGTTTCTTTTATGAACTTAGGTGTCCCTGTGTTTGGAACATAGATGCTAAAAATTGGAATGTTTTCTTGGTGGATTTTTTCCCCCTTTGATGAATATGTAAAGTCCTTCCCTATCTCTTCTGGTTCGTTTTGGTTTTAAGTCTGTTTTGTCAGATATTAAGATGGCTCCAATTTGCTTCTTACATTCATTTTCTTGGAATATCTTTTACCAAGACTTTACCCCAAGGTAATGTCTATCATTGGTGCTAAGGTGTGTTTCTTGACTGCATAAGAAAGATGGATCTTGTTTTTGCATCCATTGTTAGTCTGTGTCTTTTTATTGGGGGAAGTCTGACCACTGATGTTGAAATTTATCAATAAGTAGGGTTTGTCAGTCCCTATTGTGCGGTTGTGGGCTGTGTGGGTTCTTCTGATTTGCTTCTTTTGGATTTATTCTTTGTGTTTTCTTAGGCATGGTTGACCTCTTTAGGTAGATCTTTTCCTTTTAGTCTCTTCTGTAGGGCTAGGTTTGCAGATATTGTTTAAATGGCTTTAACACGGAATGTCTTATTTTCTACATATATGGTGATTCAAAGTATCTGGGCTGGCATTGTAGTCTCTTAGAGCCTATATCATACATCTGTCTAGGCCCTTCTGGCTTTTAGAGACTCCACTGCCAACTCAGGTGTTATTCTAATAGGTCTGCCTTTATATGTTGTCTTTTTCTTGATGCTTTTAATTTTTTTATTTGTTCCATAAGTTTAGTGTTTTGAACATTATGTGCTGAGGGTACTTCCTTTTTGGTCTACTATTATTTTCCTCCCTATGCTTACTAAATCTTGATAGGCATTTCCTTCTTTAGGTTAGGAATTTTTTCTTCACAATTTTGTTAAAAATATTTTCTGTGCTTTTGACCTATGTTTCTTTTCCTTCCACTATTTCTGTTATTTTCAGATTTGGTCTTTTCATAGGATCCCAGATTTCCTGGATGTTTTTTGTGCCATGTGTGTTTTAGATTTAACATTTTCTTTGATAGAGATGTCCATTTCTTCTATTGTTTCTTCAAGGCCCAAGAATCTGTCTTCTATCACCTGTATTTTGTTGGTAAGGCTTACCTCTGAGGTTCCTGTTCATTTTTCATTTCCACATTTCCCAAAGTTTGGGTGTTCTTTATTGATTCTATTTCCACTTTCAGGTCTTGAAGGGTCTTATCTCCTTTCACTGTTTGTGATTTTATAAGATTTTTTAAAAGTGTTTTTTCATTTCCTCTTAAAGGACCTCTATCTTATTCATAAAGCCTATTTTAAAGTCTTTTTATTGTGCTTCAGCTATGCTGCAGTACTCAGCCTGATGTGGTGGGGTTGTTGGGCTCTAGTGGAGGCATATCATCCTGGCTGTTATTGTGTTTTTATGCTGGCATCCAGGTTTGGAAACATTGTAATTCTAGGTGCCGATATATGGTCTTATCTTTGTTGAGTGGGGATTTTGTCCCTTGGTTTCTGTTGTGGTCTCTGGCTCTTGTGAGGGGGTGGTAGTTATGTGTTGCTTGGTATGGAATCCCTCTGGGATCCTGGCAGGTGTGGCCACGGGGGTTCCTGGTAACATGTGTTTCCGGGTGTTGGGTGGTGAGATATATGAGTAGGGATGTGCTAGGAGGAGGGAGGAAGCAGGCATTCCACCAGGATCTAATGGTCTTCTGGGAATGGGATAGGAATAAGGAGAAGCCACAGCAGAAAGTCTGATGCTGAGCTGGGTTATGAGAATGGGGGATGGGAAGGAAAGAAAGGAGAGATGAACAGCTGCAGGCAGCTTACCTGCTTTTCTGACCAAACTGGCCTGCGGGTTCCCAGGGAGTGTCTGGTGGAATAGGGGAGTGGGATAAAGCAGTGAGTGGGGTGAAGGAAGTCTGAAGGGAAAGATCTGTGTGATCTATTGGAAATGGGAGTCACAAAGGGAAGCCACAGCAGGTGATGTGCTGTAGAGGTGGGGATGAGACCAGGAGAATTATACTCAGTAGATGAAAGAAGAAGTGAAGATCTGATGTTAGCCTGCCTGCTTCCTTGAGTGTAGTGGCCTGGGCCTTCCCATAGTCAGGGAATGCAGCCAAGTGGTCTGCACAGAGCTAGGGATCAGACTGAGGGATTGTATTTGGAGGAGCTGGGGCAGAGGGGATAAAGCAATGAGTGAGTCTGGGAAGGGGAAGATCTGTATATTCACTGAAGATGGAGCTGGGGGAGGAGGAGAGGCCACAGCATGTGGTCTGCTGCAGAGCTGGAAATAAGGCTGGACAGTGGGAGTGGATTTGGAGGAGCTGAGGGAGAGGTGAGGAGCTGTAGCTAGCCTACCTGCTTCCTTGGCTGGAGTTCTGAGCAGCCTTCCCTTCCCAAGGAACTGTTTGTTTGTTTGTTTTCCTTCTAATTGCTTAATCCCATTTATTATTAATTAAAAGCCCAATTTGGGAATTCTTAATATTTTTTAGAAGACTGTGGCAGGCTGTCAGAAAACCAACACTGCCACTCAAAAGTTTCACAATGATGAAAATCTTGAAAATAATATTCACTGTTCTTGATTAACCACCTTAAATCCAGACTTTAGGCAAATACAGAAAAACAAAACAACAGAAAACAAAACAGGTTAGAAAATACAAAGCCAGTGTTTGTTCCTCCACTGTGCTTAGTTAACAGTACATGCAGCTAACACTACAGCGCTAAATAACCAGTCATAACTTCACCGGGAACCTAGGCACTGACAGTAAAGTATGATTTCAGTGATACAACACCAAATTTTAAGTATGAGGCTATTAAAATCACTGACAAAGTAGCTCAACCATTTCATTTTACTAAGATAAAATTTAAATTTTTTTGTACTTAGAAGTTGATGCTAAAGAAGGTAAAGCTAAGTAATTATGGCAACACTGGGCCATAATGAGATTAAGAACAAAACATTTGTAAGTAAAAAGACATTTGTAGCAGAACTGCATTAATTCTATCTCATTCAGCAAAGGGATCCAAAAGCTCCCATGCACAGGAAGTAAAAAAAATTTTAACAACAAAAACAATATCTAGGAGGCAGTTAATAAAGTACAGCAGTTAGCAAAGCATAAAGAATAAATATCCCAACAAAATCAGCTGCACTTTCACTGACTACACTCGGACATCTCAACTCGACAGACTGGGATTTAAAAGATGTTATACGGCCCATGTCTTTACAAACATAGAAAATGTTTAGAGAATACATTTAATGTAGTATATTGAAAGATACAGTTTTACTTTTTTCAGCTTTCCCCCCTACATTTATATATATATAAAAGAAAAGAAAAGAAAAGAAAAGAAAAGAAAAGAAAAAATGAGCATGTAGAAAATACATAAAAGCACCAAGTTATCTTAATTACACTTTGGATGTAACTTTGCCTCACATGACGTAAACATTTTCCTAAATATCTAATAGTTAAGGAAAGGCTCCTGTGTGTTGTGATTGTTAGTATTTAGGCAGTCTGCTTCTGGGTTGCCTAGCAACCTATAGTGTCATGTGTTGCCTGGCAGGCATGGTTCAACTGCTCCATAAAAGGACCATCCTGCCACACTGTCATTCTCTTATCTTTCTCACTGTCACTCTCTTGCTCTCCCCTCTCTCTGTCGGGGCACCCCCCCCCCCAGCATGTCTCCCCCCTTTCCTCTCTCTCTCCATCTCCATCCAATAAACCTCACTGGATTTAAGATTGGTTGTGTGCAAAGTATTTTTATATAAATACTAACAGTGATCAAAGAACACCAAAACACAACTTGGATAAACACAACTTGGGACAGAATATGTTTTAGTCAGTATCATTCCTTATTTTCTCTTACTTCTATTTTAAATGTGAAGAAAAAGAAGCTAATCCAAGTAAGTAGGTTAGATTCACTAAGGAAAACAACTTTATGATAAAATAAATTGCTTTTGTTGGTGGGGGGTAGGGGAAGGTTTGTTTATTATATGTCCTTAGCACAGTTCATCACTGATAGAAGCTAAGGAAATTGAACAGGGACTTGGAGGCAGAAATTGAAACAGAAACCACAGAGGAATGATGCTTACTGGCTTGCTCAGCTTACTTTTTCATAAAACCCCAGCCCACATGCCCAGGAATGATACCCCCACATCAATCATTAATATAATGATATAATATAACTTCACGTAATCATCATGTGCCTAAAAAACAAACCTTACAAAAGGTTTGACTCTAGTTGGAGTCAAGCTGATAAAACCTAACAGGCACACTCCAAGAACAATGCTTAGTTCATTGCTCTGTACTCTTGGACTACAACGGATCCTATATATACACATTTATCATACACACATAGCACTTGGACAAGTATGATAAATGTCTTCTTTTAAAAATGCAAAATAAGTACAGCTGCTATGATTAAAGCCATGTAAAACTGAAGAAATTCTTTGTTTATAGAATTTTCTTTTATTTAAATTTTTTCCATACAGTATGTTTTGATCTTTCGTATCTCCAAACTCCTCCTAGACCCCACCTCCCTGTGCACCCAACTCTATGTTCTTTTTCTCTCAAAACAAAAATGTTAAATGAAACCTACAGAAGCACAAGTGGTAGCTAAAATTTCATGTGTAATGACCTTGATATTTTTAAACATGTCTCTGTGTGTGTGTGTGTGTGTGTGTGTGTGTGTACGCGCGCGCGCACCCACCGTGCAAGTGTGAGGTCAGAGGGCATTATTGGGAGTTGTTTCTTTCCTGTCACATTTTGGGATCCAGAGATCAGGTGAGGGATAGATTTTCTTGTATCTCAAGGAAGCCTACCTTCAGCAAATGGCACCACCACAGCTATCGGAGACTGTCAGTGCTAGTGCTCAGTGAAGGCGTATATTCAAATATACAGCTAGGGCACACACAAGGCCACATGAAGAGAGCCACTGACTGTGTAATAATACACGAGAAGAAGCCTATTCTTGGTAGCATGTTTATTACCTTCATTTTATAACAGTTTGCATTTTAAGAAATGTAGCCTTTACTGCTTATCACCATTTAGAACTTTGTTTCAAAGTTGTTAACAATCTTCCCCTTCTATTTTGCGTCTCTAGCACAACCGTATTAATAAAAATATTAAGCCAGTAATGGTGGTACACACCATTAATCCTAATACCAGTGAGAAAGAGGCAGTGGATCTCTGTGAGTCTGAAGACAGCTTAGTCCATAGAGAAAGTTTCAGGCCAACCAGGCTTCATAATGAGACCCTGTTGAAAAATTCAACCAGCTAACCAAGAGAAAAATGTTAAACCTTTAAGCAGAGTTTCTATTACTTGCTGGTTTGACATGCCTATTTGTAGCTGACAAGGGTGAGCGTGAACTGACAGGTTCCCACACAATGTGTTATTCTGATCTCTAAGTGGTTTACTTAAGATTATGTTTGTAGTTTCCAGGTACACATATACAGACTTCCTAAGTTCGCGGATACCATGGGAAATGGTACTTGTTCTTTGTATGCAGCGTCCTTCCCTGCTCCTTATCCAGATAGAGAATATCTACTAACACAACAATAAAGAATTTACTGTGTTTCAAACACATAATGAAGGATTGCTGCTTTTAGACAGCACAGTTTTCCTTCAACTACTGATTTTATTAATCAAAACTTTCAGTAAAATTAAGGTATCTGGTATCTGGATACTATACAACCCGAGGAACTATGTACCCAAACACTGTACTACAGATAGTCTGACTTCAAATGGTTGATTTAAGATCCCTGACTCACGATGGCAAAGAAGTGGTATGGATTCAGGAGGAACTAGCAGCACCTGACATTTTGGTTTCTGCCTAGGCAGCATGTCTGTCTTGTGATGCCAGCTTGAGAAGCAGAGGGCCACATTTCTCTATCAGCTACGCGGTCATGGTGAAGTAAGTGGTACTTCAAGGCGCTCGACACACTATTCAGGAGACAGGTGTACTGTGCGTCATGCCCACATACGCTGTTGTCGGGTGTATGACGGACTGGCTGTGACAGAGTCAGGGAACGCCTGTGCTAACAGCTGGACAGTGGAGCAAACATGCTCTGTGTTCTGAAGCTGCAGTGGTTTAGCAAGTCTTAACACACCAGGAACGGCTTCTTTTCTTTCTGCTACCTTCAGATGTGGGTGTGGAACTCTCGGCTCCTTCTCTAGCACAATGACGCCAGTGTGGTCCCTGCCATGATGGTAACAGACTAAATTTCTGAAATTGTTAAGCCAGCCTCAATTAAATTAAACTCTTTCTTCTATAAGAATTAACCATGATCATGCTGTCTCTTCACAGCAGCAGAGCAGTGATGAAGACAATAACTTCAGATTTTTGTTTTGGTCTTTTTTTCTTTCTTTCTTTCTTTCTTTCTTTCTTTCTTTCTTTCTTTCTTTCTTTCTTCCTTCCTTCCTTCCTTCCTTCCTTCCTTCCTTCCTTCCTTCCTTCCTTCCTTCCTTTCTTTCTTTCTTTCTTTTTTTTTTTTAATGAGTCCAAGGGTCACTCTTCAGCACTGGCTGGCCTGCAGTTTGCTATACAGACAAAGCTAACTCACAAAGATCTACTTGCCTTTGCCTCCTAAGTCAGTATTTTTAGTAGTTACGTAGCATTTCATTACATGAGAATTATCAACTTTTTTGGCCACCCTCCCAATTTTGTCATCGTATTAACAATATTACAATAAAATCTTTTCTATGCAAAAAACAAAACAAAAAAACAAAACAAAAGAAAAAAACACCAGGAATAAAAATCTTCAAAAAATTAACACTATAAAATATCTATAATTAAAAATCTGAGCCACTCAGTTAAAACTCGAGTTGTATCCAGTTACAGGACGCTTACCACATTTGCTCAAGCTGAATGCCAAATCCTTAACAAGCTTTTCTACCAAATCAATATTCAGGTTACCCTGCAGGGCTAAACAATTCTGAGTGTTGTTTGCCACATTAAAAAATGAGTATGATTTTTAAAAAATTTAATGACTTTTAGTAAATAAATTTATTTCTGTCACCTTCAAATATGATTTTATAATTATCACTCTAACATTTTTGGCTCAGCAGTATCCTTTTTATAAGCCAGACACTGTACTATAAAAAATCTTAATTGCTTCATCAATGGGTAAAAATAGGAATAGCTCATAGCTTAAAAGCATAGTCCTAAGCTAGTCTAAACTTTTAAAAATATATTTATTATTTATACAGCATTCTGCCTGCACACCAGAAGGGGGCACCATATAACAGGACAGATGTTTATGAGCCACTCAGAACCTTTGGAAGAGCAACCAGTGTTCTCAGCCTCAGAGCCATCTCTCCAGACCTTTAAATTATTTACTTTACATTTTACATGCCAGAAAGAGGGCATCACATCCCAGTATAGATGGTGGTAAGCCACCATGTGGTCGCTGGGAACTGAACTCAGAACTTCTAGAAGAACAGACAGTGCTCTTAACCACTGAGCCATTTCTCCAGGCCTAGTCTAAATTTTTAAACTAATAAACTTCCAGTTGTGTATATAGTTTACCAAGTGGTACAGAAATGTTTCCGTCGAGCAAATACATTCATAGCACATACACCCTCTTGTGTGTAGGAAACTGCTTTGTCCTGTATTGAACTTAAAACCTTAACATAGTGACAGTGTCAGGACAGACGCAAGTATCCGAATGAATATACTGCAGTGTCAATGCACTTTAGAACACAATTCAGATAGAAATGCTTTCATGAGAAGGCCTGTGTCAAGAGTTCTTTGTGATCTGTTTCAATACTATCTTATCTGAAATTTAAAAAAATGTAGCTAAACATTTCTTAACTGTGCATAACGATTATATATATTATTGGACTCAAAGAAACATCCCCTCCCCCCCGATGGAGCAAAAGGGATGTGTTTATTACTTATATTCTCCTCACACATTAGCACAGAGGTATGTACTAAAGTTGAATGGAAAAAACACATCTAAAAAGAAACTTCCATTAAGTGCTGATACAGAGTACTTCCTGTGTTTTTCGGGTCTTAGTGACTCATCTGGTTGCTGGGTACATAAGATCAATCCTAACTGTTCTCATGTTACTGAAGAGTTTCTAATATTTAAGTCTTTGAACAGAAATTTTAAGTAAAACATGAGCACAAAAATAAAGATGCTTAATTGTAATGCAAAAAAAAAAAAAAAAAAAGGATCAGAACATAAATTATCAGAATCACTTCAAAGGGTGCTCAATACACAGGAAGAAGGGATGACAAGTGTGACCTTTGCCATGTCCCTTGAATAGTCTGATAATAACTTTTGTTTATCTACTAAGTTTTATTTTGTTTTCTATTAAGTTTTGAAAGAAGCATTTCTCCACGGCTTTTGGAACAGCATCATTTGCCCAACAATTTTACAAAAAAAAAAAAAAAAAAAAAATTTAATATAGCTTCCCCAGCATCTAAGTTATTTGTCAAGCGTATTTCCCACGAGGGCAGAAATACACACAACAGGCATGCACTCTGCATATTAACCCCACCTCGGTACACTTCTGCTATACACCATGACACTCTATGATATGATAATGGTATCATGGTTTGGAGGTTCCTTCAGCATTTGGTGTGTGTCTGAGCGGAGGTCAGAGGCTGCCTGGAGGACATCTTCCTCAGTCATGCTCCACCTTACCTTTTCAGACAAGGTCCCTCATTAAACCAGGAGCTCCCCCTTTCAGTGAGGCAGACTGGCCACTGACCCTCAAGATCTGTTGGTCTCTCCTCTTAATGTCAGTTCTGAGGCTCCAAACTCAGGTCACTGCACTTTCGTGGCCAGCACTTGAGCGACCAACAAAGCCACTTCTCTTGCTCTCATATTTTTTACATACATTTTAAAGCAGCATCCTCAAAAGACAAAATTTCTAGTTTAGATGCATAAAGATGTCTATCATATCCAAGGCTGAGGCTTCTTTTGGGGCCCTGCAAGATGTTCTCCCACTTGCATTTTTCTATCTTCTTGAGGGGATTCTCAAATGAAGTTAAAAAAAAAAAAAAAGCAGCAACATGAGCAACTGTAATGTAATCTCTTAATGTCATTCACTTACCTAGGTATCATAGCTAAACTAAAAACTGAATTTTTCCCAGACTGTTCTATTTCTAGTCATGTTTAGGATCCTTCAAAAAGGATTCAGTGAAGGTGAAAGAAAATAGGAATCACTGATTACATTAAAAACTACCAAAATTTTTCTTTAAGCTCATTTGGTATAAAAACATTACTACATATTCAATATACAACTGCGAAATTTAAAACCACAGAAAGACCTCTTAAATGCCAAGGAGATTCTGGAACTGGAGCATTTCATTCACATAATATTTTACATAGACAAGAAGAAATGAGCCATGTTTAAAACATAAAAGCATTATGGAAACCTGCTATCACTGCACAGATGAAGGCTCCTGTATTAAATAGTCACAGGCTATGTGAAAGTTATGTCATTTGTTGCTAGGTCCTACAAATGTCTTATAGGAAAAACAAACTGCTTTAAAGACTAATTTCTAAAATGAGCTATTTACACTTACTTTGAACTCTGTTATTCTAAAGCTCAGCTTGATTAAAGAATTTTTATTCTTCCAAGTAAATATAGTAACTAATTTTCCATTTAAAAATAATGTTTGTTTAAAAATACTCCTGGTATTTAAAGTCATAAACATGAGCCTACTTTAACATTGTTTCTTTATAAAATGTTCACAGCAAGGAAATGTAAACTACACCATACATTTGATTTTTACATTTAGGTACTAACACGGACAACCTTCAAAGCCTAGTTCCAGTTCTGTACTTTGGACCATTGTGTAATTTTCCAACACTGTAAACTTTATTCTTGTTTTTATGCGTCACTTGTGAATTTGTTCAGTTTTCAAATATCTGTTGTATATATTATAGTGAAAATGATTTTAAAATTTCCCCCATAGATAAAGCAAGTTTTCAGGTTTGTTTACCATTCTCATTGCTATAGTTCATCAGCATGCCACAAAAGACAGTCAAGAGCTTCTCATTGGCGGGATCTCTTATACTGCACAGCGACCTTAAATGGTCAATTACAATCTGTGCACCACCTGCTTGGTCAACTGCACTTCTGCCCTCATCTGTAAAACAAAGAGTTAAATTAAAAATAAAATAAAAAATAAACGTACCTTACAATTTCAAATACAAAACATAACACTGTTTGCTACTCTTTCTTTAATAAACTGAAAATAAACCTGAGCAGGGTGACTAAATGTCTTGTTGAAAACCAAACAAAGGGAAACAAAACAAAACAAATAAACATGAACATGGGAGTGGGATGGGGCATAGAGACAATCATTGTTTAAGAGGAAAAGAAAGAGCATCCTCACTGGTACAAAACGGGAGCTTAAAGAACTTCGGAGTGTTTTACGGTGAGAAACTTTACACACACACACACACACACACACACACACACACACACACACCCCTTTTCACAATGAAACTGTTAGAGTTTTTAAAAAGCATGATATTTTCTTCTGCAGAGACAGGGTTCATGAGGAATACAACCCAGGGCCTCACACATACTAGGCAAGTGTCCTATCACTGGGCCATGTCCACAGCTTCCTAAGTAGTATTAATTGGATAGCCTTAACTTGAAAAAACAATAAATCTATCTTTCTATGAGTGTTTTTCAAAGCCTGTTGTCAAAGAAAAGTGGGTGGGACACAGTATAATCTAGGTTACAATATACAAGTACTAAATACTAGTACTAGGGTCTACAGCTTTTTTCTATCATCCACAAACATTCTTTTCACTCTTGCTTTGTGCTTTATTTTTCCTTATCCTTCTCTTCTAGCTTACACCATTATATTTTAACTCCTAAGTGAAGGTCAAGTGATGACCAAACATACTTGTGAACCTATAATGCATAAAAGAAATGCCATTCAGCTACTGAAATGTGCAAAATGCTTTAGAATACTTTCTAACCTGTGAACACAGGAATGGAAGGAGTTAAAAGGCTATGTACCTGAACTCTTCAGACAGAAAGGCAGTCTATAAATAGTGCTGTCCAACGGAATCATGAAGGTAACATAGGAAAGCCACATGTGTGATATAGATTTATCAGAGGCCACATTAAAGAGTAAAATAAGACAAGGAATACATTTTTAATATGATTTTATTCAACCAAATGTCTAAAATATCATCATCCTAAACTGAAATCAACATTATTAGTAACGCATTTGTTTATAACAGATCTTCAAAACACAAGTGTATTTTACCCTAGAAATAATTCTTAACTCAAACTAAACACATTTCAATGATTCAAGAGCCGAAATGGCAACTGGATGTCAGTTCAGCTACAGGAACGTAATGGAAGGATCAGCACAAGAACCACCTCAGAAAGGAACTGTAACCATGAAGTTATTAAATAAGAGATTTTTAGTTTTCTCTTAACCGAACCACTGGACTAAAGCTCTATATTATACGTGATGCTCAATTATTTGGCTGTATGAAACTTAATACATCATTTCTTTTGTTATAGGCATATACACACTAGCTTCTTAATTAAAACTGAGGACACAAGCTAAAATGAAAACTAATTTCATACCATTTCCTAAGAGTTATACTGTTGTACAGATGCACAATGATGCCCTATGCTAAACAATTAAGACTACAGAAAATTCTGTGCCTGCAGGGTAGTTACCCTAAGAGAAACTGGCTTCGAATATATTGTTAGAAATTTAAGTTTTAGGGTTAGGGAAATTGGTCAGTGGATAAAATACTCACCATGCAGTTTGAGGCCTGGATTTAGATTCCCCAGGACCCACATAAACATCAGATGGGCAGAGCAGACCACCTGTAATTCCAGCACTCAGAAGGTAGGGGCAGGGGATTCCCCAGGACAAACTGGCTACTACCTGCACTAGCCATGCAGGTCAGCTCTGGGGTCAAGCAAGAGATCCTGCCTTAGTGAGTAAGGGAGAGAGGAATAGGGGGAGATTCCCAACACATACCTCAGGCCTCCCCATGAACACATTATATAGCTACACATAGACACACACACACACACACACACACACACACACACACACACACACACA
>NW_026596095.1:25899424-25909839 GCF_907164565.1 Psammomys obesus
ACACACACACACACACACACACACACACACACACACACACACACACACACCCCTTCACTTTCCATCCAGGTACCACATACACTTGTAACCTCTCACGTAGGAAGTTGAGGCAGAAGGACTTCAAGTACCAGCCAGCCTGCCCCACACAGCAAAAAAGAAATATAATATACAGTAATAGAAAGTATAAAAGCTAGTCAATATGTATATGGATGGTATTTTAGAAAAAAAAAAAAAAAACGTGGCTGTTTCTCATGAGTGCAATCATGTAGTATATGGCTTGCTATGTTTTGCTTTTTTCACACAGTGTAATTCTTCAGGGTCCACTGACAGAGCAGTTTATATGAGTAGTGCCTCAGAATTTTCATGACTGGTGAGTATTCCTGCGGATAAAATATGGATCTGCTGTATATGTGCATTGTGCAAAGGCTTACAGACTGCATTCTACCTCCTCTGGGCTTCACACTGTATTGCAGAGCATGGCTGGTGCCTTAATGATAACAGTCATTATGTTACTCACATGTTACAGCCTCATGTCACTCGCATCATCCGGTTAGCAAACCAAACAGCTAAACTATGGGATTATTTGTTTTACTATGCCAGCTAAACAGATGAGAGCTAAAGGCATCAAAGTCAGAAACTCCAAGCTTATAATTAAGTCAGCAGCACAACTACTGTCATGGTATAAAGAGCAGAACAGAAAATTCTAAGTCTATGAGAACAATAAACAATAAGAACTATTCAGTCTAAAAAACATTCATCTAAACTTTGTTCAAAATTACTGAGAAAAAAATAAAATTATTGTGAAGAGTGTATGTATGAGGTGATACTTGACCCAATTATTTCATTTTCAAATTAGCAAATAAAAAAACACTTGTGCATGTGTGTTTATGTGTGTGCCTACATGTATGTATGGAAGTGTGGAGAACTGAGGTCAATCTTGGAGTTGTACACCTTGTTTTCTGAGAAGTTCTCTCACTGGAGTCCAGTGCTCACCCATTAGCTAGTCTATAAAAAAGCAGGAACAAGGGAACTTATATAAAGAAGGGTTTATCTGAGTTTCCATTTTCAGAGGAAAAGGGCCTATCACCATGATGGCAGGTGTGCAGCAGGCAGGCCTGGTGACTGGAGGGGCTAGAGCTCACATCTCCCACAGGAATCAGAGAGTGCAATGGCATCAGAGAGAAAGGCAAATGCATCTGAACACTCAAAGCCTGCCCCTAGCAACATACTTTCTCCAGCAAGGCCGCATCCCCTAACCTCCTACACCTAGCCAAACAACTCTACCAAGTGGGGACCAAGTATTCAAACGCCCAAGACTATGGAAACATCTCATTCAAACCACTGTGGCGAGACCTCCAGCAAGGCCCTAGGATGCCCTGTGTTGACCTCCCTAGTACTGGGACTACAAGCCAACACCTCCATCAGGCTTCTTACATGTGTGCTGGCTACTACCTGCACTAGCCATGCAGGTCAGCTCTGGGGTCAAGCGAGAGATCCTGCCTTAGTGAGTAAGGGAGAGAGGAATAGGGGGAGATTCCCAACACATACCTCAGGCCTCCCCATGAACACATTATATAGCTACACATAAACACATACACACACACACATACCGGTCCTTATGTTTGTGTGGCAATCACTTTACTACCAGCCATCCCCCAGCCTCAAAGAATTTCTTTTACACAGTCAGCGTCTTGTGTTTATTAATGCACTGCCTTATCCACTGGGTTTTAAACAAAACTACCTGCCCAGAATACTCTGCAGGGGATAAGGACACTAGCTGCATGCTGCATATATGCTGTGCACAACCAGAAGCTACAGGTGACAGGGCACAGAACCACAAACACTTTACAAGTTACAACAGCCAGCACAAAAGCAGAGCCCAGACAGGCAGTGTGCTTCTCTGACTCTCTGATTATGAATATTTTTCAGAGCTAAGAACATGGTGATTGATAAACTGAGAAATCATAAATCATAGTTTTGGCTTTTATTTGTAACTCATACTTGGATTATAGAAGTCACAATTAAATGTCACCAAATGGAACTTGGAAAGTCTGGATTCTAATTCAGTGCTCTCTTATTAAGCATCTTCCTGTATAAGTATTTTCCTTTTCCATTTAATTTAGAAAAAAAAAAAAAAGCACTTTATCTTTATCGATTCTGAGGCAGCACAGGCTCTGATTTAACCGGCAATCCTCTTGTCTCAGAGGACTCAGTCCTGGCATTACAGGCAAGTGCCACCAAGCCCAGTGGTGACAGTGCAAAAGGACCGTTTAATTTTCAGCATCAGGCATTCTAAGACCTGGGAGATGACAGCACACCATTAGGAGGGCAGAAAAACATTCAAAAATATGTAAAGTAAAGGTTGTTAACCAACCTACATACACACTAAACAAATGAAAGCTAGTATATCTATATTGTCAGACATACCAGACATCAAAACAGACTTATCACAGTTAAAGAGGGACATAATACAACACGGGATTAATCCAAAACAGACAAGCATCTAAAACAAATGAACAAACACCCTCCAAAACAAACAAACAAACAAACAAACAAACATCCACAAAGCTTTGAAAAGTATACAATGAAATGAACAGAACTTGGGAGAAATGGACATAGCCACAATTACAGGACAGGTGGTCACTGCTTAACTTTTTATCAAGTGCCCTGAACACAAACAAGAGCACTAAAGGGATTGATTTCAGAGTTTCTAATCTACTGCGTAGACAATGCAGTAAACAAATAAACCTTCAAGAGTTAATTTACATGGTGTTATGCAAATACAGGATAGATATCTTTTCTGGAAAAATAAATGGAAGAAACAGTCTTAATTAAAACTTTACAGAAATAAAACTTTTAAAATAATCAAAGTATAGTTTCCTAACATCTATAAGTAATGATTCTATGATCATGTGTAGATTTGCATATAACTAAGATGCTTCTTCTAGTTTATCTAAAATCTACATTAAATAACATTTAATAGGAGTAAGTCTGAGGTACTGGTACCAACATGAACTGAACAGTTAGTTCAATTACAATATCTTAAAAATCTATGACAAATTAGTATTTATTCTCTTTCACTTACCAAACATTTTGTTGAAGTCCTGTATTTCAAATACTAAATAGGATACTGTGAATACAAATATAATCAATTCACTGTTTTATTTGGGTAAAAAAGAGAAGGGCAGAGTGTAAAGAAAACATTTAAGTTTTAAACACAGGTAAGTGTTCTAAGTGTGGCCAGGTGCGGTGGCACACGCCTGTAATCCCAGCACTCTGGGAGGCAGAGGCAGGCGGATCTGTGAGTTTGAGGCCAGCCTGGTTTACAAAGCGAGTCCAGGTCAGCCAAGGCTACACAGAGAAACCCTGTCTTGAAAAACCAAAAATGTATTCAAAGTGGGATGGAGTACAAATACAGAAACATCTTACCTAAAGCGGTCTAAAAAACAAACATGGTCATGTTTCTCAAAAGACCTTTAAAGCCTCAACATAAAAAAATAAATAAATAAGAAACAAACAAAAAACAAAAATCTGCGTGTGTGCCCACACATCCTTTGTATAGATTTTGGCTAGATTCCCTTTCTTAATGACCCTACTGAGCCAATTTACAAAAGAAAAATCACTGATAAGCTTTGATATTTGTATACAAAATCAAGAAAGCATCACCACAGTCTACACACTGAATATTTTCATAACTGGCTGCTTTTGTCTGGTTGCCAACCATCTCTGCTTTGGCTTCTGGTCCTAGGAATCGGTTTTCTGTCCCTACATATTAGTTGGCCTTTTACAGACATGGATTCCTACATTATATGTGCTATCATGTCTGGCTTCTTACCCTGAGTCTGAGGACTGCATGATTTATCTGTGTCTTTGTTTTAATCTATTTTCTACTGTTAACAGATTATCTGAGACTGGGCAATTGATAATGATAAGAGGTTAATTTTGGCTCAGGAGTCTGATGGTGACAACATCTAATCAGCGTCTTGTGAGGGCCTTTCCACGGATGAGAGAAAGCAAAAGAACGAGCATGACGGAGAGAAAAGAAAGGGAGCGGGCTACTCTAACAGCCTACTCCTGAAATAACTACTCCTCATGTTTATTTACAAGTACAGATTATGCTTACTGGGCATTGGAACACCCACTATTTGGTGATTTCATTTATATCACCTTTATATATATATATGTATATTTTAGGAAACTTCTACTCTGTTGGGTTCCCATACAGTCCCTCAAAGAGCCCACAATTTTAGTTGTCTTCTCCTGTATTCCCTCCACTGTCCCCCTCTATTCTTCCACCCCCACTCCTCCTGATCTAGCTCCCTCCATCCATAACAATCTATCCTACTTCTCTTTCCTAATGAGAATTACCTTTCCCCTACTGCATATCTAACCTCTGTGGTCCTATTGATTGTGGCTTGGTCACTGACTTAACAAATAATATCCACATGTAAGTGAATACATATCACATTTCTATTTTGGGGTCTGGATTATCCCATTCAGAATGATCTTTTTCCTATGTCCTATGTCATTTATCTGCAAATTCCACAATGCCTTTTAAAAACTAAAACAAAAACAAACAAACAAACAAAAACAAACCATGGGTAAAACTCCATTGTGTAAACATACTACATTTTCTTCATCCACTCTTGGGTTGAGGAATATCAAGGTTGTTTCAAATTTCTGATTACTATGAATAGAGCACCAATGGCCATGGTTGGACAAGTGTCTCTGTTGTAGGATTAAACATCGTTTGAGTACATGACAAACACTGGTGAATCTATATCTTGAGACAGATCAATTCCATTCTTCAAGGAGAACTATCTCATTGATTTCCAAAGTGGCTGCACAGATTGCACGGGCAATAGATGAGTGTTCCTGTACTCCACACCCAGGCCAACATGAGCTTGTCATTTGTCTCACCGACCTTGGCCATTCTAACTGGTAAAAAATGAAATCTCAAAGTAGCTTTGATTTGCACTTCCCTGATGTCTAAAGATACTGAACATTTTTAATTGAATTTTCTTTACATCCAGATTAAGTTCTTAATATATTTTGGATATTAGCACTCTAGTAGATGTGCAGTTGGTAAAAACATTTTCCCATTCTATAGTGTGCTGCTTTGTCTGTAGGACAGTGTCCTCTGCCAGACAGCAGCTTTTCCGTCTCACGAGGTCATCATTGTTTTTCTTGGTGCCTGTGCCAGTGGTTGCTCTGTTCAGAAAGTCTTTCCTGTACCAGGGAGTTCAAGGCTGTTCTCCACCTTCTCTTCTAGCAGGCTCTGTGTACCTGGTTCTGCATTAAGGAGGGTCTTTGATCTGTTTAGACTTCAGTTTTGTGCTAAGTGTGGATCGATTTGCATTCTTCTACATGCAGATATCCAGTGTGACCAGCAACATTTGTCTTTCTAGTGTGTGTTTCTGACTTATTTTTCAAAAATCAGGTGTACACTGGTATGTGGACTTATGTCTAGGTGTTTACTTCGATTCCATTGATCAACATGGCTGTTTATATACTAACACCATGCTGTTTTTATCACTGGAACTCTGCAGTACAACCAGTACAACTTGCAACTCGGATGGCAAAACTTCCAGCAGTTCCTTTATCATTCAGGATTGTTTCAGCTGTCCCGGTTTTTCATTTGTTTTCGTATAAAGCTGAAAACTGTCCTTTCAAGATCTGTGAAGAATTGTGTTGGAATTTTGATGGGGACTGCACTGAATCTGTAGATTGCTTTTGGCAGGATGGCTGTTTTTATTGTATTAATGCTACCAGTCCACGAGCATGAAAGATATTTGATCTTTTGATATCTTCTTCAATTTTTTAATGTCTTAAAGATTTTATTATATAAGTATTTCACTTGCTTTCTTAGTTACCCCAAGATATATTATCTGATGCTATTGTAAAAGGTGTTGTTTCCCTGGTTTCCTTTCATTTTTCATCTGCACACAAGAGGCAACTGATTTAGTTACTGAAAGAATTTGTCAGCTGTAGGGGTTTCCTAGTGGATTTTTAAGGCCACTTATGTTCTATTATAGCACCTGCAAATAATGACACTGTAGTGAAATGGTTTGGGTTCAAACCTCAGTTGAAAACAAATATATGGGAGGGCACACGATGTCTGTCAGCTGAAAACAGACCCGTTGAGAGAGCGCACGTGTGATGTTTTCCTGGAAGCTGTCTCATGAAAGGGATGTGGTTTTTAAAGAGCTTTGTGTGGGTGCTGAGAGGGGACGAATAGAAGCCCGTAGACAAGAAGACAATGCTCTTGGATCGTTATGTTTTGCAATGGTCCACATTGCTTCACTGGTCTTCGTTTTGCAACACTGCACTTCGCAAGGAGAAACGCTCCAGAGAATTTCTTTTGACACTCCTCCTGAATCTTGAGGCTTTTTTAAAAAATTTTATTTATTTTTTATTATTAGTTAAATTTTATTAACTTTGTATCCCAGCTGTATCCCGCTCCCTTTTCCCTCCCTCATCTCCTCCCTGCCCTTTTCCAAGTCCACTGATTGGAGAGGACCCCCTCCTCTAAATCTTGAGGCTTTTGCTGACTTTTGTTTCTACGTTACTGACTTTAGCTCTGAGTTGATGATTTCTTGCTGTCTACTCCACTTGGGCTTGATTTCTTCTTTCTGTTCTAGAGCTTTCAGATGTTCTGTTAAGTTAGTAGAATGAGAACTATTTTTTTAATGTGCGCATGCAGTGCTGACTTGTTTCTCACAGCCGCCTCACTATGTCCCATACATTTTGTGCATGTTATATATTCATTTTTATTCAATTCTTGAAAGTCTTTAATTTCTTTCTGGACCCAATAAATAGTGACACAATAAATAGTGAGCTGTTCAGTTTCCACTAGTTTGTAAGCTTCCTGTTGTTTGTTGTTGTTGATATCTCGCTGTACTCTGTGGTGGTCAGACAGGATGCAGAGTGTTAGTCTAATTTTCTCATTATCCACTGAGGCTTGCTTTATGTCTGTGTATGTAGTTAATTTTCTAGAAAGTTCCATGAGGTAGTAAAGGTATATCCATTTGTGTTTGGGTGAAATGGTCTGTAAACATCTATTAGGTCCATTTGGATTATAACAATTAGCTCCAGCATTCCTGTTCAGTTTTTACTTGGTGAGAGTGGGGTATTAAAGTCTCCCCATATCAGCATGTAAGTCTCAATGTGATTAAAGCTGTAGGAGTGTTTCTTTTCCAAACTTGGGTACCCTTGTGTTTGGGGGCATACATATGAAGAACTACAATGTCCTCTTGGTGGATTTTTCCTCTGATGAGTATGTCCTGTCCTCCACCACCTCTGCTGATTAATTTTGAAGTCTATTTTGTCAGATATTAAAATGGTGATGCCAGCTTGCTTCTTAGGTCAATTTGCTTGGAATAGCTTTTTCTTTCCCTTTACCTTAAGGTATGTTAAGATGTTTTTCTTGCATGCAGCAAAGGATGACTCTTGTTTCCACATCTATTGTGTTAGTCTTTGCCTTTGGGGGAGGGATTTGAGACCACTGATGTTAAGATTTATCAATGAGCAGTGTCTGTCAAATGATGTTTATTTGTTGTGGTGGTGTGTATGTATCGCCTATTCTGATTTGCTGCTCTGTGATTATACTTTGTGTTTTCTTGGGTATGGTTAACTATGACAGCTTGGAGTTTTCTTTCTAGCCCCTTCTGCAGAGGTGGATCTGTAAATAGATACTGCTTAAATTTGGTTTTATTATGGAAAGTCTTTTTTCTCCACCTGTTATGTTGAAAGATTTGGTGTATAGTAGTCTAGATTGGCAACTGTGATCTCTTAGAGTTTGTAGAATACGTGTCTAGGTCTGTCTTTTTGAGTCTCCACTGAGAAGTCAGGTATAATTATAATAGTGTAATAGTATTAAGACTGACCACGACTAAAGCATTTACTTATAAAAATTAAGTAAGATCTGTAGAAATGCCTCATACTTCCTCTTCATCCCAGGAAAGAAAATATTCAGGCCAAGTATAAGAATGACAAAAATTTTAGTTTTTATCATGTATATTTTTTGTGGGCAGAAGAAATAATATACCACCATAGTTATCTGTGTGAAAACTTTAAGGACATACATATTTTCTACTGTACTCATAACAGTAAAACTGTCAAATTTTTACATAAAGTACTTTAGTTATTATTAAGAATTTGATCAAATCAAAACATCTGTAGTTTCTCAAGAAAGCACTCAGTGTTTACACACTCTTCTATGTTGAGAGAAAATGTCAAAGAGAAAGCATCAAATAACACTAAGCATGATAATACACATATTTTTAAAGGAAGGTTTTGTTTTGTATGAAAGGTTTTCCTTCCTCATCTGATTTTACTTATCTTCATTCAATTGCATAGTATTTATTCTTGTAATTTATAACAGATTGAGCAAAATGCTCATTTAAAGTTATTTTTTAGAAAAATTGCCAGGACATATAAATCCCTGTATTTTCATTTGGAGAGTGTAACTGTAGTGGCATAAGCTTATTTGTTTGTTTATTTATTTTTTGTTTTTCAAGCCAGGGTTTCTCTGTATAGACCTGGCTGGCCTCAAAGTCACACAGATCTGCCTGCCTCTGCCTCATGTACTGAGATTAACAGCGTGCTCCACCACTGCCCAGCTATAAGTGTATTTAGTGTCAGTGTATTTATGTGCTTGTAACAACTTCTACAAATACAGTACCTTAGAGACAATGAACCAGAGACGTGAGTTGTTATGTCACTGTTATCAGTGACGGAGCTGCTGACTCTAAAACCTAACTCTCAAGATTCAGCCTCTGTAGCTGTAAGATTAGGTAGTTCACAACTAACATCTCTCTCTCACTCTCTCTCTCTCAAGATCTATTTATTTTCTTATAGGAGGATATCATCAATATACATTCTATAAATGTTTGGATGTTTCAAATAAAATATATTATTAACAATAAAAAAGTTCTGAAAAACTAATTTCTAAGCTTTACAGTCTGTAGAGCTATTCTCACGTTCCTGGGAGGGCCAGTGGTTTTTATTTTCTACAGGGCTTCAACAGTGTGAATGAATGAGGGCAAAGGCTTTTATTCAACGCACTAACTCCAAACTACCTTACAGTCACACGGCGCAGTGTCTGACCAAATATCAGTTTGGCCTGGGATGCAGTCGAGTTGACACGTGAGACTATAGAGATTTATTTTTACTTTATACGTCCGGGTTTTGCCAGGAGTAAACATTCACCATGAGCATGCCCTGTGCCTGTGTATGCCAAGAGGGGGTGCCACAGGCCCAGGACTTGCCATAGACTACCGTGAACTCCAGGTGGGTGCTGGTAACTGAACCCTTACTCTCTGCAACGGCAGCAGGAGCCCCTCTCAGCCGTGCATCTCTCCAGAAGCCCCCACTATAAAATTTACTAATTCTAGGTGGCTTTCACCCCTGTTTCTACTTCTTCATGGCTTCCTTCACTCTTTATATTCCATCTGAAGACCTTTCGTCAAATGAGAAATTATTTTAGCTTTCTGAACATTCATCCACAAAACGTGTAAGAATAACGCTGCCGCTGACCTGTGTCCGGGTTAGCCTTAACTCTCACCCTGACACAGCCTGTAGCCATCTGAGAGAAGCCTGACCGCAGGGATCAACTGGCCTGTGGCAGGCACCGTCTTGAGGAACTGATGCGGGAGGCCAGCTCACTGTGTACTACACCAGCCGCTCACACCGTGCTTACTGCTCACACCGTGCTTACTGCTCACACCGTGCTTACACAGCGCAGGACTACCTGCCCAAGCACAGGCCTAGAGGGAGTCATCAAGCCAACACTTCTCCCCAGTCTGTGTTCCAGACCTCTGCCTGAGTTCCCCTTGACTCCCCTCCATGATAGATTGTGACCAGGAAGTACAAAATAAATCCTTCCCTACCTCAAGCTGCCTTTAGTCAGTGTTTTAAGATTACAGCGACAGAGATCAAAGTAGAGCACCTGCTATTTCCTCCTGTGCGCGTCGGCTAAGAACCTGACACTTCAGATTCCCAGCACAGAAAAATAAGAACATGTGGGCGTCACAATAAAAGCCAGGGAAACAAGGCAACCTCTGTCTGCCCTTTCTGCATCAGCAAACTGTTCTGTGAGGCACCTGTCCCCCCACCCCTACCCCTACCCCAAAACTAGAGCAAACAAAAACGAGACACAGTAAATGACAACTTAGTAAATGGCATAGCTGAAGTTCTATCTATTTACGTTACCTGCCTTACAGGGGACATATTAAGCTTTTATATACTTATATATACTTTTTAACAACCTATTTCCTTTCCTTTCTCCTTTCCTTTCCTTTCTCCTTTCCTTTCCTTTCTCCTTTCTCCTTTCCTTTCCTTTCTCCTTTCCCTTTCCTTTCTCCTTTCCCTTTCCTTTCTCCTTTCCTTTCCTTTCTCCTTTCCTTTCCTTTCTC
>NW_026596095.1:25909849-25976079 GCF_907164565.1 Psammomys obesus
TTCCTTTCCTTTCTCCTTTCCTTTCCTTTCTCCTTTCCTTTCCTTTCCTTTCCTTTCCTTTCCTTTCCTTTCCTTTCCTTTCCTTTCCTTTCCTAGAATGCACTACTTGACTTGTTTAAAAAGCAGATGGAACTCATACTTTCATCATCACTGTGGTAAAAGCCACATACTTTATATGTACTTTAATCTCCCTCATGGTACCTGCTTTTGTTCATGTTATTTTCTCTACTATATTTAGAACATGTCTTTGGTGACAAAAGTGTGATTCTATTTCAGTCTGACTCAGTAGAGATGAATTTTTTTGCCATGTTTATAGAAGGTTGACTAAAAGCAGGAAGCTTCAGCAGGTTCCATCTTCTTCAGTTTAGCTTTCTACCTTCCATGGCACAATTCTCCTGATTGTAAGGAATGACTAATTCAGCTGGACTTTAGATAACTGTCTTATAAATTACAAGGCAGCCTCTTCCTATAAAGGAAGTCCAGCCTGGGGGGAAGCACATCTGTAGCCCCAGTACGGAGGAGGCTGCGGCAGGAAGATGTCAAGTGAGCCTGGGCTACTCACAAAGAGAGCCCATCTCATACACACCACACCCCTTCTACAGTATAAATGTACCTTCTCAATCCAAAAATTCTGCAAGTACAATCTTTATATGTGATTAATATCATCAAAAAAAGGGGGGGGGGGAACAAATTCTGGTGTTAACAAGGGGGCCTTCCTACTTGAAGAGGACGGCATCCAATGATATAAATCATTCAGGGTACGGTCACTGTCGTGTAAACCACATAAATCTGCCATCATGAGCTAGCTGTATGCTTATGAGGGATTTTTCCTATTTACCATAAATATTACTATTCATTTATATGAATATATAATATATAATAATATAAACATTACTATTTAATGTTACCAAGTACAAAAGAATTTTCCTAGCTTAATGATAAGCATATCTATATTGTTTTTAAAGCCAGAGTCAAAGATATTTATGAATTCTACTAGGGAAGAAAATTAAATTCTGATGCTTAAATTCCATCGTTTTGCCAAAACAATGAATTTTTATGTTCCTAAAGGCATGTTCAAACTTTATTTAAACTTTCAAATAAAGAAAAATTACCAAACATTAACATCATTTCTCAAATTCAAAAAAATATTCTTTTTTTTGTTCCAGGTACAAAGAGATCCATTAAAAACTAGACAGGAGAACAAAAGTTATAAATATTCCATTAGTGGAATTATAAAAATGAGTCATGAGGAGAAAACCACCACGATCATTAAATACTCATATCAGAAGCATAAGCTTGCATTTTGTGCCATATATTCAGATTTAACTGATGTCTTTATGTAGAAATAGTTCAAAGTTTTATGTGTTTACATGAACAATCCAGCTAAGGACAAGAAGAAAGGAGGCAAGCTCATGCCCCTGAGCACTGGTACTGCGGATGCAGTGTAACATGAGGGCAGAGCATGGCACCTAATGTGTACAGAGCTGTGCCTGCTGGAATTACATTAACTCTGGGCACCACAACACATCCCATTTAGTTACAACTGTTTGATCATTCTTCCCTGTAGAGGAATTTTATTTAATCCAGCACACCTTTAATCCCTTTGACTGGAATGCAAACATGTCCTTAGATCACACATTGAATCCCAAACAATAAGGTAAGTAAAGTTAGTTAGGAGAAGCAGCCATGTTTGAAAGTGATGTCTAATTGAGAGGTACACAAAGTGACGAACCAGAGAAAGGTTTGCGAGAATAGGATATGCCCAACTCTCAGCAGAACAGAGAGCAAAGAGAGGCGGCTAAAAGAGAGTGGCGCTGAGGGAAAGAGCAGTGAGTTCCTTTCCATTCAGTTGAGTTCATGCAGTCAATGCAGGAGGCAGTCACTGGAAGGCCCTGGAATTGAGTTCATGGTGGTTCAGTTCAGAGTTCACAGACAGCGTTACCAAGAGAGCTGTACAGAGACTGAAGAGAGGTTGAAGAGAGAACAAGCTAGACACAGGGGAAGACACATGAGCTAGAGAATGAGAAGGAGCCAGAAGATTAGAACAAATTGCTTTCCAAACCTCTGTCTCAAATCTCTTCCTGTCTCAAATCTCTTCCCTTATCCATGCTGTATGCTGCGATGAAGGTGAAAATATCAATCACAGCCGCACTGGGAGCTCTTTCTTGTCACACCTCAGTATGAACAGTAACTCCTCATCCTAGATCACAAACATAGGCCATACCTGCCTCCTTTATCACCTGGAGGCTGCCTCACTAGCAGGCTACTTGAAACCATCTCTGAACTCCCCCAGCACAAGGCTTCTACCATTGTTGGGGGGGGGTGCTTTAGGAGCTTATCATACCTTCCAAGGACAACAGAAGCCCTGTGAGGACTCCCTGTGACGCTCGCCGGACCACATTTTTCTCTACAACAGAAGTGCTCATTCTCTTTTAAACACAAAACTGTCTATTCCCTCCCCTTAAGTCGTGTTTCAGGGCTAACGGTTTCATTTTATATATTTGTTTGTTTATTTGTTTATTCTTAAAAGCATGGAGGAAGGAACAAAAAAAAAATTAGAGGCAATTTTGTTCTTCACTTTAATTGTCCAAACACTGTAAAAATAGCATTATGAGGCCACACTTTATTTTACTTATACTATGGGGGAGGGGAAAGGAGAAAGGGAGGTAGGAAAGGAGGGAGAGAGGGGAGGGCAGAAGAAGAGACATCCCGGACATGTGAATGTTTTAGGCTTTTTGTTTTAAATATGTGCAGGCTCCCAGAAAGCTACCAGACATACAGAGACACATCGGCATGGGCACATGTCTATGCATGCACACACACACTCACACAAACAGAAAAACAAAAACCCTAGCCCCGGTACCTAAACTATAAACATGCTCCTGTTGAATATTTCCTTTAGTGCCCCAGGGGGATATAGCGCAATTCAGGCACAATATCTCCCATCAGAAAAACAAAATCTAAGGACTTTATATTCAGACTTCATTACTTTTTATTTTGCATGTGTACACGTACAGGTCCAAGCAATTTATCTGTGTACGGAGGCACGCAACAGGACTCACAGTGTTTTCAGGACTCACTTTCATGCAAATTAAGACTTTTTAGCAATCTGACAATGGACTTAAAAACAAAGACAAACTTATTATTTTTTCTCTCTAGAGACTTCAGCCTGGACATAGCATACAAAGTACCTTGGTTTAAAGCTCAACTAGTGAAAAACAGGTCAAAATTTGTTCCTTTTTTAAGTTCCACACTTGACAGAGCAGCAAAACCCTACATATGTGGGCTGTGCTTCTCAAATGAGGCTGGCCCCAACAACTGCACAGTGGTACTCGTCGGATTCTGTCAAAGAGCAACACAAATGTCATCACGTGGAGCACTGCAAAACCATTAGCAATGGGAAATGCCATTTGACATTTTTATATATTTTTCCTATGTGCACATATGATTATCCTAATAACTCCCTGCTGGCATTTGTTTCAAGGGTCTATTTAAGAACTATTGCACTCCTCCTCAGCATAAGGTAAATATCATATAAGCCAAACTTTTGTTCACTGTGGCTGCCAAGAAGCTCAGGTTTAATTAATGCTTACATAGTTAAGAATATGAGCCCTGCTTCCTGTCGGAGTTTCCTCTGCCTTTATTTATATGGCTGCCTTTTATATCTTCATTGTGAATATACAGTATATGCTTGTGTATATATTAGATTGGGTTGCAGTACAGTTTAGAAATAATTATCATGGCATTTACTTGTTTTGTATAACGGTTTATAATCTATGTTCTACTTTTATATATAACCCTACTTGGAGGTGGAGATGGTCTCACTATGTAGCCCTGGCTGTCCTGTAACTCGCTCTGTAGACCAGGCTGGCCTCAAACTCTCAGAGATCTGCCTGCCTCTGCCTCCCAAGTGCTGGGATTAAATGTGTCCTACCATATCCAGCTATAGATCCTACTTAATCCATGAAACAAGTCTATTTTAACCAAACAAAAATCAGAGCAAACAAAAATGGGACATATTAAATGACAATTTGGTAAACGGCACAACTGAAGTTCTATCTATTTACATTACCTGCCTTACGGGGGGCATATTAAGCTTTTATATACTTATATATACTTTTTAATAACCTATTTCATTTCATTTCCTTTCCTAGAATGCATTATTTGACCTTTAAAAAGCAGCTGAAACTCATACTTTCATCATCACTGTGGTAAAAGCCACATACTTAATATGTACTTTAATCACCCTCATGGTACCTGCTTTTGTCCATGTTATTTTCTCTACTATATTTAGAACGTTGTTCTCTTTCATCCATGTTTTTTTTTTTTTTTGGGTGGGGGGTGTCTTATAAGAACCCTACGGTTATAAGGTTATAACCCCCTGTCTTATAAGACAGGGGCTGGAGAGATGGCTCAGTTGTTAAGAGCACAGGCTGCTCATCCAAAGTTCCCGAGTTCACTTCCCAGCAACCACATGGCGGCTCACAGCCATGTACAATGGGATCTGATGCCCTCTTCTGCCATGCAGGCATGCATGCAGACAGAGTGCTTATATATATAAACACATATTTAAAAAGAAAGAACAATAAGACAGCATCTACTTCGATCCACACAGGATACCCTATGAAGTATTTTCATGTGATAAAGTCATAATCAACTCTAAAAGCTTCATTGCAAAAGGTACTCATTCTTCTATAAATGACATACTTTGAAACTAAGTCGGGTTTTAAGATAAAATGCTGACTAAAGTTGAATGTCATCTGTATGCTACTAGCTGATAATTCAATTTCTTCTAAAACTAAACACTGAAGAAAAAAGGCAACAAAACCTTCTAACAGTGTTACCAAATAATTTAATTAGATCACTGAAATAAATATTTCCAAGTACAAGCACAGATCATTCTATTTAATAAACCTGCTGCAAATATCGATTGCCTGCACAATTTCCCAGCATTCCTGGCCTATATTAATATATAATAATCTAACTCTCATTATAAAATATTCTTTAGCTATTATTATTTTTTGGTACTTGCAGTTAAAACTAGATTATTTGGCCCTTGCATAGAAATATAACAAAGGGGCTGGGGAGATGGCTCAGTAGGCAAGAGTGCTTGGTATGCAAGCATGAGAACATGAGTTCTAATCCCCAGGGCCTATGTAAAATACTGGGCATGGCTGTAAGTGCTTGTGACCCTGGCACTGCTGGGTGGAAACAGCTGGATCCCAGCAGTTCACTGCCTAGAAAGCCTGGTCCAAACAAAAAGTTTTCAGTTCAGGAAGAGGACCTGTCTCAAAGCAGTAAGAAGACTGGTAGAGAAAAAACACCAAAGTCTACCTCTGTATATTCATGTGGATATAACACCCCCATCAAATACACCAGTCATCAATCAATCAATCATAACATATTAAGAATCGCTAACATGCATGTATTTGACCAATATTTTGTAAACTTGAAGTCAATTAAACAGTATTTATTTCACTTGATAAAAACTGCCTTTGGCAAACCTGATTACTGACTCATTCTGATAATTTTATTCACTCAGAAAGTAAGACTATAATTTTCTTTCCTGTGTAAGTGAGACACATCATGAGTCTTAAATATGTATACATTCTAAGAATAGAATTATATAGCAGCAGGCATTGCTTTATTATATTATTATTAAGCATATTTAATTTTAAATGTTGATTAATGTTTTAATCTTGCCCTTTATATAAAAAGGGTATCTTATGTAATCATTTTCTCCTAGCCCCTACTCATACCTTTTTGGTTTTGGTTTTTTGAGACACAGTTTCTCTCCTGAAGCGTTAGCTGTCCTGGACCTTGCTCTGTAGACCAGGCTGGCCTCCAATTCAGAGATCCACCTGCCTCTGTCTACTGAGTGCTGGGATGAAAGGCGCGCGCCACCACTGGCCAGCTACCTGTGTCTCTTAACTAGCAATATCAAATGCTATTTCCTAAACTCAAGCAGAATATATCAACAGAAACTCAAGTCTCTGGTAACCAATGTATCCCTAGGAATGAGAAACGTAGACGGGACATCCCATGGACCTTTTAGAGCTTTTGGAAATCTCAAAACACATCAGAAATGTGAAATGTGCACAGCTCTAAATAAACTTAAGAGCCAACAAAAACAGAGAACACTACAAAAATTCCAAGCTAGGAAGTCACATTTTTGGGTTTTAAAATATCACTTTTGAAGGGAATGTGCATACAGGACAAACATTTCTGAAATATAACACTTTTCTGTTTAAAACTGAATTCCTGAGCAGGTTCTACAATGCACACAGCTTTACTGATTTCTTTCCAAACTGAAATACAATTTTTCTGTATACATCTTACTTGAAAGATGTCAAACTTCTCAAGAATAGTTACTCTGACACACAAATTTTTAAATGTTGCTTGTATCAAAAATCTATTTGGATGCTTTGAAAGAAGAGTCCATAAAGAAGTGCCTCAGAGGTTACATGGAAGAGAACACACAAAACAATTTTAAATGAAAATTGCTCCCAGCCAGTGATTTTTTTTTTTCCATCTCCATATACAAAAGAGGAAGATAGATCCAAAGAGTTCACCAGCAATAAAGCCCTATTTCCTCTCATTTGGTAGGTGTGTTGCTCCGTTTTGTGATGTGGGAATTACATAAGAACATTCTCTTGTGTGAGGAGGAAATGCCTATTATGGGAACTGACAAGGCTGTTACTAAAACTGAGGCCTGACCTACTTATTTGCTAGAGTTCCATGAATTTTATGGTTCCTTCTTTCAAATAAACTGCTGGCTAAGGTAACGTTGGCAAATGTCTATCTATCACATACGCACAGATTTCTCCATTTCCCCCCAGTAGTGAGTTGCTTACAGTACGCTCTGTGAGCGTTAGTTTCCTATTTACTATGTGCCTACTGCCCCCTGGATAGAGCCGTGCCTGTAAAATTATTCATTGAGAGCACACTCATAACCAACCTCAATTCGTCTCACAGGTTAAACCTGCTAATAAATATGAACTTTAAAATACACTGTATTTTGAAGAAGCAAGTCTTTTGAATGTACTAACTTGTAATGTTTCTTTCTCTAAAAAAAAAAAAAAAAAAAAAAAAAAGCATCATTTTCTTGATAAAGAGGAAATGAATCAAATTAGATAAAATAGAAGTCTCCGTCATCTCAGGTAAACCTAATTTTCAGGTTTCTTTTTTATTTTAAATTTTTATTATTAGTTACATTTTATTAACTCTGTATCCGAGCTGTATCTCACTCCCTCATTCCCTCCCAATCCTACACTCCCTCCCTCATCTCTCCCTGCCCATTTCCAAGTCCACTGATTGGGAAGGACCTCCTCCCCTTTCACCTGATCCTGTTTTATCAGGTATCTTCAGGACTGGCTGCAAAGTCCTCCTCTGTGGCCTAGCAGGACTGCTCCTCCCTTGGGGGGTGGGGAGGTCAAAGAGCCTGCCAAGGAGTTCCTGTCAGAAATAGTCCCTGTTCCCCTTACTATGGGAAACTGAGCTACCACGGGCTACATCCGAGCAGAGGTTCTAGGTTATATGCATACATGGTCCTTGGTGGAGTGTCAGTCTAAGAAAAGACCCTGTGCCCGGATATATTTGGTCCTTGTGGAGCTCCTATCCTTTCCTCATCAGACTAACTCCCCTTCTTTCATATTATTCCCTGCACTCTGCCCAAGGTTTAGTTATGAGTCTTAGTATCTGCTTTGATACACTGCTAGGTAGAGACCCTCTGTGGTAGGCTCCTGTCCTGCAGGACCGGAGAGCAGAGAGCCCGGATACCTCAGATTTCTTAAAATCCCAATTGTCGCAAAAGAACTGGTAAGCGCATTTCAAGTAAATTCACAAGAAACTAAGAAGCACTAATTTAATACTTTCATATCTATCTTGAAATTTAAGTATAAACTCTAGTTTTCTCTAGAATAATCCTGGAGAAAACACTAAGAAACTAACATAAAATAAAAGAATAGGGGGAAGAAGGGTGGGATCAGGAGGGGAGGAGGGAGGGGCTTATGGGGGGGTACAAAATGAATAAAGTGTAATTAATAATAATAAAAAATATTAAAAAAAGAAAAGAATAAGAAAGCAGTCTTAAGTTATATACTTTACAACATGGTACAATGAATACATTGTGTCACATGATTTATAGTAATAAATCACTTCTGTTTATCATTTTTAAGACCCTGAGCTTCATTTTCCTTGACCAAGGCTTAGACGTGAAAAATCTGTCTTAATTCTCTGTATTTATCAACCTGACTGTAATTTCCATTAAAGGATGAAGCTGTAGTAAATGTTTTTACATAAATGAAAAATATTAATATCACACCCTAAACCATACCAGTAAAGGTTTATACTGCATATTTCACGAAAAAAAAGAAACAAACATTTTAAACACTATCATTGTGAACTTTAGTTTTATCAAATTATAGCCTTATTGTCTTGACATTTGTCCCTTGAATTCAAGGATACACAGGAAATAAAATGACTGTGTGTGTCCATGAAAACCATAGAAAATCAGGACAGATTGCTGTGTTTCTTTATTTTGCCATTACTAAGGGAAACTCCAGGACAAAAGTCTCACAAAAGGTAATAATTAGCATGCTTGGAGGAAAAAAGGATTCAAGAATCATTAAGTTGAATATTATTTAAATACTCTTGGGGGCTTTAAATTCTTCAGCAAACACAAAAGAATGAAAACAGTGGATTGGGAGGGAACGAGGGAGAGGCCACAGCTGGGATACAAATTGAATAAACTGTAATCAATGATAATAAAAAAATATATTAACATAAAAATAATGAAAACCATAGTAGATAATACTCTGAAAGTCTATACAACCATCCTGTAACTAATACTGTACAGAGGTTATTTTATACATATTAATAAAAATAGTTTTATTTAAATGAATAATTTTTGAGAACTGAGAGCACAATCTATGTTGCTTGAATAAAAACCACACATACACACAGAGACACACACACACAATGCAAAACTATAAATATGAAGAACTATCATTTGTAAACGAAGCTAACATTTCAAGATAGAAAGAATAAGAACAGGGGCAGAACACATGTAACTTTACATGCATCATCAGGGGTTGGAAAATGGAAGCTACATGTTACATTAAGATGTCCTGGACATTACAGTACAGGAAAGAGAACGGAGCAAGAATAGGTGAGGACAGCCTTACCACTAATGCTACAGGACAATTATAGCTAATAGCTAGAGTTTCTTTTTGTTTTACCATAAATATGGGTACGCTCTCCCTCTCCACCTGGTTCACCAGTATAAATTACATTTTAAAACACTGCATTATAAAAAGAGCAAAATACTTAGTGTTCACAGCAAAACACAACTCACCTAAGATACAGACTTAACAGGGAAGATGCAGTAAAATTACCCTGGTCATACAAATATAACTGAATTTGTAGAAGGTTTAAACTTGAATGATAAGTATGTGGTTTCTGGCTCAGAAAATCAGAATCCAGGGAAAACCAAGATATGGCTAATGAATTTGAAATCACTCAAAATCTGCGGTTTGTTTGCTGAGATAGGATCTCTTTATAGAGCCCAGCCTGGCCTTGAACTCATGATCCTCCTGTCTCTGCCTCTGGAGTGCTGGGATTAAAAGTATTTGTCACCATGTCCGCCTTAATACTCAGAAAGTTTTCAGTGGACGTGTGAGAGGAGAAGTAGAAATCACAGTATGTTTGCAATAAACTGACACCCAAGTTCGTGCTTCCTCTGTCTAGAACAGTGTTCCCAAAGGTGTTCAGAATGACAATGACATACAGGAAACTGGAATGGAGCCAATGCAAATGTTGTGGGCTAATCTAGCTGTTGTGGAGATGATGAATTTTATGATAGTTTTTTTGAATGGTGATTAATTAAAACTTCATTTGGACAGACTTAGAAACTAAAAACTTTTCCTATGCGTATTTAGATAGTACTGCATTAAGGCCTAATTTTAAAATCTGCAAATGGGTTTCTGTTAAACTGAAAGACCTCAGAGTTTCAGCAGTGTGCTTTAAAATGTCTCTTGTGAAAATGGATAGCTAGTCCCTATAACGTCTTAGGAATACGATGGCCCAACGTGCCATCCGTTCTGCTGAATAAGCAGAGCTAAAGCTAACTGGACTGTCTAGAATGTCAGTTCTGACACCAAATTAAAACTAATGTGAAAAATCGTCTTAAAAAGTCATAGAAGCATTACCGACAGGTTAGCACTTACGGCTGTCGTAGCAGATGTTTCCCAAGGCCCTGCCCGTCTGCAGCAGCACTTCCTGGTCTTTGCTGTGTAACAGCTGTACCAGTGGTGAAACCAATCCGGCATCGACACATGGCATTCGCATAAATTCTGAAAGGAGGAGACATTCAATTAGAACGTGAAAGATACACATTTTACATACATCATCTTCCCCTAGTGAAATAAACAGGCAGTATTAAGATGTTTACAGGGCTTACTATTTAAAGAGCACATTTCTTTTCCAAGGCACCTGCCTCAGCCCTATTAAATACCCGATGAAATAAATAAATGCATGAAAACAAGAAGGATCACATTATCCTCTGTCATTCGTCTCTTCTATAAGCCAATTGTATTTTTAATTAACTGTCACTACACCTAAGCTGCCACTCTCTCCTGAGAATGACTGACGTGCTTTAGAAACAGTTTCGTGATGGCGGCGGTGCTTTCAACGACTGTGATAATTAGAGGATAAGCTGTAAACTAAACTATCAAATGCTCCAATTTATCAATATATGGTCTCGAAAAGCTCACAGTTGAAAAATATTTTTTAAATGATCCTATGAAGTACTTTTCTTTTCCAACTGTGAAGGCCTAGAAGAATCCCGAGTTCCTCATCTTTATTCCTATTCTTTATGAACACCCACGGTTTGGACTCATGCCTGCTGTTGCCATGTGCATGCAATCCTAGGTCTAACCAAATACTACGCTTTCCTGCCATTCAAATTTGTTTTTCCCTCATCTTTAAGTTTACCATTCTCTGCTTATCGACCCTTGGTGATACCATCACAGAAATGATTAAAAATAAACTTCACCCTTGTAGTGCCTCACCTCAAAACTGTAAAAGGTAAAAAAGAAAGGTAGTTGATGAAAACTCTCCACAAGCCAGTGTTAAAATTATCCTTTTAGACTTCACACTTACTATAGGCATGCTCTAGTGAATAAACAAAGAGCTACTTCTTCAGGGCAAAATCTATCTTACTAAACATACTAACTTTTCACTCCCACTTTCAAGAGGGTCCATGTCTTCATCTATTTTTATTTCATGTAGTCTGTGTGTAGCCTTATAAGCAATCTTTCTCATTTCTTTAATAATAATAATAAAAAAAAAAAAAAAAAAAAAAGCCAGGCACTCCTATAATACCAGTACTCTGGAAGGCAGAGGCAAGTAGATATCTGAGTTCAAGGTCAGCCTGATCTACAAAGTGAGTCCAGGACAGCCAAGGCTACACAGAGAAACCCTCCCTGAAAAAGCAAAATGAATCAGCAAATAAAATAAATAAATAAATAAACAAATAAATAAATAAATAAGTGAAACAAATAAGTATCTCAAAGTGCCGCATGTAAGGTATTAGGTGAGCGGTAACTCCTAAACAATGTTTCCCTTTGGACAGGTGTGAGTGACAGAGATAAGCGCTCTGCCTACAGGATTTCTTTCCTACAGTATTTCTTATCATTTTTTTTTGTATTACTGAAACCCTACTGCAATTGACACTCCCATGATTAAAATTACTTCCTACTCCTAAAGCTAACCCCTGAGTTTTATTAATGTAGACCATCCTACAATGTGCTGAGAAAAGGAGTTATGTTATGCACACGCAGAAGCTAAAAAGACACCAGCATCAATCTACTTGCGGGCTTCCTAGCATGTTAGTGCGTATTTCAGAAATGTCTACAGACTTCAACTGTTAAATAATTAAAATGACTCATTTCTTTTTCACCAAGCTACATTTATCTTACAATAGTTGAGATAATTTTATTTATTGCTGTTTTAAATAGGAAATTCAGAAACAGTATAATTTGGATTTTTATTTAAAAAATGGTACCTTTTTTTTAAAAAAAATTACTGTTTTGTTAACTGCCTTCAAAGAATGCAAAAAAGAAAATCAAGAAATTATGGCTTTTATTTGTTCTAATATTTTAATTGTTTATCTGACACCAATTTCTCAAAACCTGGACTTTACAATCAGTATCTGTAAAATGATGGAAAATAAATACAGAAAATTTGTAACAGTGTTCTGGTCATTTTTATTAGGAAGCAAATGGCTAGAACAAAGCTCCTACAGATGCCAATTTGTGGTTAATATAAAGGCAACTTGGCAGCCTCTGGAGAAGTAAACTCCTAAAAATCCTGTTTGAATGAAGATGGGTAACATTCCTTAGCTAATTTAAAATAACCAACCCATCTCTCCTTACCTTCCTCCCTCTCCCCGTGTGTGTGCGTGTGCAAGCACACATGTACGACTCCAGAACTTATCGAGGATGTCTAAAACATCGTGTGTATTATACTGGAGAAGCTTCAGAATGGCTCTGATGGTCATCTGCATTCACAGGGGTTCCTAGCATACACACAGGAATCTGCACCCAGCCATGCCAGCGGGATTCTAAAACACACCCAGCCTGGACAGTAACGAGTCTACTTGGAAAGATCAGCTAAACGGAGCAATGGTAATGAAATAAAGGAAAGGTCAGGCTCTCTTGTCAAGCTGAACTCCAGAAAATGGAAACCATGAAGTACAGATGGGGAGGACAGAAAGAACGGCATGGCTGAGCACAGGCTGGTGGAAGCCTCAGAGAGCAGAAGCCACTACACACGTGTACATGTGTCTGCATGTCCATAAACACAGATTCTACTTTATCCTAATTTTTGCATTAGGTATGAACTTCCATTCAGAGGCACTGTTTTAGCCCTATGTTAATAAAATTTAAAAACAAAGTGGCTTCTCAGCTCTTTGTACCTTTGGTTTAGTAAAATATTCATAATTTCTTATTTTCACTTTTTCTTTGTCAAACTTGCTTCAACTACATATTCATTCAGTGTTATCATAAAGTATAGGCTACGATGAAAACCACAAAATAATTCTCTTTGTATACACAGATTCATAAATTGTACATACATACTGATCAAATAAGAAGCAAGAACTAACCCAAAGCTCGCAAGCCAAATACAGGGAGTCTAGGTACGTCTGCTACATCAACAGAGTTCAAATTTTTAATAACCTTCCTTTATCAACTGCTAGCTTTATACAATTTTCTCTTGACCTGCAAAGGAAACAGCAAGGCATGGCTACAGGAAAAATGACCTCACGGTGAGCTGACAAGCTTCTGCTTTTGACAGAGGCTTTCTTTATTGTTCTTATCTCTAGAGGTAATACTGACAGCTGTTCTTGCATGGTCATGGTGAGGTTCCAACACCTGAAGTGTCAAGTAAAGGTTAGCTACTAGACAACATGGTACACCCCCACCCCGACGTTTCAAGGTGCTGCTTCTAGTGAAAACATATTACACATTAAAATACCTACCTGATATGGAATGAAGGACAGAGTTAAAATACATTAAATGACTGAATAAAAAACTCTAGTGTTTCTGTAGGGCCTTTGCTGGGTCCCTCTGATTCTTAGTGCTCTGTGCATGCTGGTAGAAAGTCTGATATAGGAAGAAAAAGCATAATGTTGCCTCATGCTGCTGACTTTCTGTTGCTTTGGACCAAGACGGGTTAACCTTATACTCATTTAAATTGCCTAGAGGACTTGTTAAAACAAACTACAAGAACTTAGAACAACGTATATAACACAACACAGTGTAAGCACATAATAGTGGCTAATGTTGGGAATTACTAGTACTATTATGAATACCTTTTAGTACTAGTTTTTATTATTATTTATTGCATGTATGTACACGTTTGTATGTGTGGAACAGCGTGTTCACAAGACTGTATGCACATCTGTGCAGAGGCCTAGCTGACACTGGGATCTTCCACTGATCTCTAGTTTATTTTCTGACACTGAGTCTCTCATAGAACCTGGACTTCGTTGAGTCTGGCTAGTCTAGCTAACCAGCTTGCTCTGGGAATCGCATCTCTGCCTCTGGAGTACTGGGACTGCAGGCAGGCAGCATATTAGCCCAGTTTTCACGTGGGTTCTAGGAAGCTGAGCTTCACACTTATGCATCATGTACTTTACCTGGTGAGCAATCAACCCAGGTACAAGTCCAATTTTAATGGAAAGATACACTCATAGATATCTCTGTCTTGCTTACTTCTCTATTGCCTCAAACCAGATTTAAGTCTGTCACATATTGGAATAATTTATGTAAAGGTCTAAATGTCTATTACTATAATTATAACTATACTGTCATATCATGCTTGACTGTCTCACTGAATTTTGAACATAGTCAGGCATGTCAAAATTCATGTTTTTATATGCGAATAAAATATAAGCACATTCTATGTTCAATCTGAACTTAGGAGTTATAAACTAGTATTTCTTCCTTGTAGCTACATAATGTGCACAGCAAAGAAAAATCACCTCTAATGATTATTTTTTTCTAGTTGTCAAGTTTCTAATGAATATGCTGTTGTGTCATGTTGCATTTCTAAAGAAATGTTTAAAAAAATTCAGTAAGAATCTTCTCTACTTTCTCAGCCACTTATTTTTTTTTTTTTTAAAGAAATGAGGTTAACTAAGCAATAAACATCCAAATATATCCATCCCATTTACTTTCACTGGTAAGGTAATAGGCCCTGTACTTGCCTGATTCAAAGTGCAAATGCTAACAAGCACTCTACTCTGAGTTTAGACCCTCCAGACTAAACCTCCGCTAGCAGAACTGTCCAACTGTCCTCAGCACACGGAATGCATGCTACAATAAAAAAGAGGGCTTGTAGGAAAAGTAAATCTTGTCTTCTGAATCCCCAAAATCCATACTCTGACTCTGATGAGTTACAAATATACCACTTATCTTAAAACCCAAGCTGCTTTCTATAAAAAGAGGTTAGTTTAAGTTAACAAATAATTGGAAGGCTCCATTTTTCAGCCCAGGTCAGTAATCTTAGATAATGGCAAATAAATCATAGAAAGCCAGTTTTCAGTGAACATGAAATATGATTTACCAATATAGAAGCTCACTGACACTTGAAGGGCATTTTGATGAGCTTTAGGATAGGAAAGTGTTTTGTGCCAGTTTCATTTTTGGTAATTTACATAAACACACATTACCTTATCAGCCCAAACAACAGTTCTTGGCAAAATAAATTATTAATGGTAATTACTCAAATGAAATGGGAAAATTTTTAAATTTCTCTGTGAAAAGTACTGACCTATGAAACATATTAGAATAAAAGAGATGATAACAAATTCTGTCCTACTAAGACACACTGTTATTATAATTACTGGAGTGTCCCCTTAAGCTTAAAAGCTGCTTTGCAGAGTCAATGTTTCCTAAAACTGATCAAATTAAAACCATGTAAAAATATTACTGGTTAATTCTTCCAAGGAATTTGTCACTAGATAGAAATAACACACAATGGGATGAATTAAGTTCTATTTAATTTATGAAACCACTGTTTTTGCAAGGTGAAGAGGTTAAATTTCAGTAAAGAATTTGAGACAGGGTTGTTTTCTATGGACGCAAGAGTGGAAAAGAGAACACACACCCCAACTGCACTGTTGCTATAAATGTCAATTCAAAACAGGGAACACTGAAGGGGGAAAACGCCAGGTGAGGCAACACACCAACAAACCAACACACAGAGGGAAACGCAAGAGATGGACAACTGATGAGCTAAATGAAAAAAAATGATAAAAGAACAACAGAGATGAATAAGAAGTTTCCCTTAATTGTACTATGAATAAGTGGAAATATATAAAGAAAATTACTGTTAACTGGAGTCATCTAAAACAGAAACATAAAATCAAAGAAAAATGAAGTAGAAAAAGTCTAATCTATGAAATCAAAACATAAATTAATAAAACCTACTGACAAGTAAGGTGTAAAACTGAAGATGTTCCGAGGAGAAAACTCTTGATGAGAACCTCACCATTTTTGGCTACTTCTGCTATGATGTTGGCTACTTTGGCTGTGCAGGAAGACTGTGGTGTCAGCAGATTTGCAAACAACTGAAGTATTCCACTTCCTTGTATTTTTTCACTTGTTTCTGTGTCTGAAAGAGAGAAAAGGCTTCCATTAATGCAAACACAAACTCGAACTACTAACAATAATAAATTATTCAAGAATTTCCCCGTCATAATAAAAGCTTGTTTCAATATACATTTAACCTCATATAAATTACCTTTTGCTATGTAGGCTGCCTTTATCCTGAGTTTTAATCTTCACAATATGCTACAGTATTTTTGGGTTGTCTCTGGTCATACTACAAAGGGAATTTTCTTACTCTGTCAACTATAGAGCAACTTAGTTTTAGTGTTAATTTCAATGGTATCAATCTGGAACAGGGATTTTTTTCTACATCCTTTGTGAATTTTTAGAGCTATAACAATATAATTTTATGGTCCCCTATAATAGTATAGTAACTTTAAAAGCGGTTATAATGGCTAACTTCGTACTTCATAAAATTTTTTATGTAATGAATGATAGCTAAGATTACATACTTCCATATAACCACATTTTAGTATAACTCATTAGAGTCACTACTACTACTGAGAGAGAGGAAATAAGCTCCATGATATTCAAAACTTTCTTTGTAATACAGAAATTCAAGAGTTCCTAACTGCTTTCCCTAAAGAGCCTTAAGACAAAAACAAGCTCCTTTATGTATCTACTATTGAAGAATAACATGTTAAATCACAAGGCAATAGGGTTTTCTAGATAATACAAATAAGGAATAGGCAAAAGAAATTACTATTTGATTATAGGCAATGAGGAGAAATATGTGTTTACTGAGATTATAGGACTCATTAAAATCTTCAATTAAAATTTGACTGTATAATACGCTTATATGTTGTAGATCTTTGAATATGTAAGTAACAGAGAACAGTAAGAATTAAGAATTTCTTCTTTCTTTCTTTCTTTCATTATTATTATTATTATTATTATTATTATTATTATTTTTGTTTTTTGTTTTTCGAGACAGCATTTTTCTGTGTAGCCTTGTCTGTCCTGGACTCACTCTGTAGACTAGGCTGGCCTTGAACTCACAGAGATCCACCTGCCTCTGCCTTTCCAGGTACTGGGATTATAGGCGTGCACCACTGAGCCTGGCTTACTAAGAACGTCTTAAAAGACAGGTGAAATGAATAGAGAAGCAGGAAAGTCGTTACTCAAGTAATTCAAGAATATGGACAAAAATGTATTTCTTTACCGTTAATGCTGAATGTTAGTGCTTCTTGTCTTTAAGACACTTTTGCATTTATTTATTTTTATATGTATGTATGTATGTATGTATGTGCACAGGTGTGCTCCTTCATTACAGTGTGTCTGTGGAGGTCAGAGGGGAACTTAAGCGAGTCAGTTCTCTTTCCCCCGTGAGTTCAAGGGATCAAGACTGGGCCATCAGGCTTGGTGGGAAGCACCTTCATCCACTGAATCACCTTGCCCGCCCCTAAATAGTGTTTTTCAAACTGTGCATTCCAATTTATTACTGAGCTCTTGAAAGAGAAATAGGAATTATCACCTACAACAACAAAAGAATTAAAAATGCACATATTAAGGTAAAACTTTATTCTTTATGTTTTGGGTTAAGTTGTGTTATACGTAAATGTGTTCACAACACACACACTCTTCCAACATGCCAGAAAGTGGTGAAGTCACTTTTGTCGTGTTGAAATGCTTTGTTTGCTGACCACTGCTGCAGAGGATCTACTGCTGAACACAGCAGCTCAGACTTCCCCAGTGGTCTAGACCACCATCTCCTTGTGAAGGGCTGACAGCGGGAACCTGGCATAAGACAGAATCCAGACTGGACCTGAGACTCGGGCGTGTGTGCACGAAGGCAAGCGTTAACTGCACATTATTCTTGTGTGGTTCATCTTAGATGTAAGTTAAAGATTATTTGAGTATCATATATGAATGTTAGGAACAAGAGAAAGACATACAACAAAACGGTGCAAGCATTTCACCGTGACACAGCTTCCCACAACCACGTACATGGATTTTTACACAGGTCTAGAATTTAAATACTCTAGAGTTATAAATTTCTTTTGCCATAAAAATATAACCAAACATGCTATGAAACTAAAATGTCAATGTCTAATAAATATGAAGTAGCTGCTCTCTTTTCAGACAGAGTCTCAATATGTAGCTCTGCTGACCTAAAATTCACTATGTAGACCAGGCTGGCTTTGAATTTAGAGAGATCCACCTGCCTCTGCCTCCAAAGTGCCATTACACCTAACCAAGCACAGTTTCAGTGAACCTCACTCTCTCCCTGTCTCAAAATGCACACTTACCTGTATGTTCAGGTATCTATGAACATCTTTAAAATGGTTTTAAAAGGCATTGAGAAATAGTTAAGACTGCATTCCCCTCAAGTGAACCTTTCCCAATGGGTATTAAATCTAAGAGCAGAGATGCAAGGAAGAGAGGGGCATGTATAAGCATAGGAAGGGAACACTACTCAAAGTACATTATACACTTGTACAAAAATCGCCACGTAGAGTGAATATACATACTACTGCAAAAAGTGTAAAGAAAGAATACAGCAAAAGCCCATTTATGTAACAATGCCATTAGAAACCGGTTTTACTAAATGACTAAGCTGTGAGACTCACCCTACAAAATTATAGCAGATGATTTTGATAGTCATGATTATTTCCATCCAGGGGACAACATAAGCTATGGCTGAAGCTGTGTTTGAAAAATCGTCACAAGAATAAGCAGGGGGACTCTGTAAAATTATCACTAACTAGGTCATACGGCAACTGCTACAAATGGAGAGTCGTAGAGTTCAACGATGAAAGGCGCTGACTCGGAAGTAAACCCCGAGAGGAACTGTACAACAGCTGTGGGAACACAGAGTACACAGCTGGACTGTTCATCTCTAAGGTGAAAGTCATTACTGAAGAAATGGTCCCAACAGGAAAAGTGAATTTCCTCACCCCAGTCTTAGAGGTTTTGGATACAACAGCAAAGGAGCATTTTCTGTCAGACACCCTGGAGGGAAACAGCAAGCAAACAAAGCTACAGAAATCTGCCATCTGCAGGACTCCTTACAGTCCCTAATTTAGTAACACTTATAGTGAGCCTAACAAGATTATATTCTGCTTCTCAAGAAAGTAATTACTTAACAAGGGATCCAAAAATGGGTAGTTAAAAAAAATACATAGAAGGAGGTAGTATCCCACATACTATTATAAGTCAATGGTGACATGATATATACTCCAGTTTACAGGAGAAATGAAAAAAAAAAAAATAAAGATATGCAGAGAACTTTTTTATAGTAAATCACTGGACATTGACATTACTATATTTTGGGGAAAGTTAAAAAAAAGAGAGAGCGAGATGAAGGTTCTTATTACCTTCAGGTGTTAACAAGAATGCTGTGTAAGGGGTGGTGGCTGGTTCCTAGGCCTTGGTGTGTTTTTAGAACAGGTCAGAGGCAAGCAGGGTTCGAAACGGGGCAGGTAATGTGGGAGGATTGCATAGAGGCGTGGGGACAGACACAAGGACACTGGTGGTTGGCCCAGTCTGAGAGCGGAGCTGGGAGGAAGGTCCCTGCCCATGGGTACCCCCGACCCCATCCACAACAGTCATTAAGGTGTGCAGCTCCTGGCACTCCGGAAGCTTGGGCCCTTGAGGGACCTGCTTGGTTTCGGTCCCACAGCCTAAGTATCGCAGGGTAAAGATCTTGTGGCTTCAGTCATTGGTGAAACCTCAGATGCCTCTGGTTTCCTATTCACTGTGGCACTGGCAGTTGCAGATTCTTGTAAGGCTGATACAGCTCAGCCAAGAATGAAGTACATGCAGATTTCCACAGAATTGATGATTCCGCAAAAGATTCTGAAGGCACAAGAAAGACTAGCAGTTTTAGAACGTGAAGAATTTCTATGGATTAAGGTTCATAGAGGTTTGTCACTAACCTGTGTTTCTGAACTTTGAACTGTGAATCTGTGAGCCAGTCATTTTTTTCAATAAATAAACAATTAAGGATTAGAAAAGCTGAATATTCACATGTAGAAGCATGAATATCTCTCACCCTGAACAAAAACCAACAAAACTGGATTGAAGAACTTAAAGTGAGGTCTACAACTGTTGGAGGAGTAAGAAGGGAAAACACTCCAACATGCTGGCCTAGGCGAGAACATTCTTAATAGGCCTCGGGTCCCTCTGAAAACAATGCCAACAGTCAATGATGGGACCTCAAGTTCAAAAGCTTCTGTACACAAAAGAAAATCCAATGAAATAACAGGCTCAAGAAGAAGAGAAAATCTTTTCTAGCTACACGTAAGACAGTTAATATCTAAAATATACAAAGAACTCACAAAACCAGCCAAGAAATGGAACAATCAAATCAATACATGGACCAAAACAAACAATAGTTCTCAAAAAATGAAATTAAAACACTCAATGAAGGGCTGGGGAGATTGCTCAGTAGACAAAACACTTGCTGCTGAGCACTGGGACTGGAGTTCAGGTCTCCAGAATCATCATACAAGCTGGGCAGGGATGGGACCCAGAAGTGGTTAAGCTCCGGGACAGTCGAGACCTGCCTTAATATAAAATGATGAGTAATCGAGCACTATAGCCAGTATCAGCCTCCAATGCATGCATAACATGCGTGTGCACACAGCCAAACACATGCAGACAAGCATGCGTACACATGTGTGCACACCACACACGGAAAAGAAAAAATAGAAACAATGAGTAAAAACATACTTAAAACTATTCAGTCTGACTAGCTACAAATACACATCAAAACTACACTAAGATTCTGTCTCTCTGTAAGAAAGGCATACATTATTTAAAACAACAACAACAACAATATGCTGGAATGGACGTGGACCAAAAGGAATACTTCCTATGCCGCTGGTGGGAAAGGCACTATGAATGTCAGTACAGATGTCTCTCAAAAGAAAATCTCAAACCAGACATATCGTTCGGTTCCCTGTAACCCCTGGGTATTAAATGGAATGACTGAAATCAATCCTCTCACAGATTACTTGCACAGTAACGCTTACCACAGCACCATTCACGGCAGCTAAGTTACAGAACCAACCTAGGCATCCAACACCAAATAAATGGGTAAGGAGAATGTGGGAGGGCTGGAGAGATGGCTCAGAGCTTAAGAGCACTGGCTGTTCTTCCAGAGGTTCAGAGTTCAATCCCCACCAACCACATGGTGGCTTACAACCATCTATTAGATCTGATGCCCTCTTCTGGTGTGCAGGTGTACATGCAGGCAGAAAACTGTATATATCAGAAAAAAATAAAATCTTAAAAAAGAAAATGTTGTATATGTACACAATGGAATTTTCTTCCAGCCATAAAGAACAAACTTATGTCACTTGTAGGAAAATGGATGCAACTGGGAGAGGTTCATATTACATGAACTAATCCATACTCAGAAAAACAAATACCACGTTTTCTCTAATTTGTGGTTCCTAGATTTTTACATAAAGTCATGTATGTTACACAAAGCAAAAAATTATCTAGGGGAACAAAGGAAACCAACGAGATAAAGGGAAGAAGGCGGGAGAAAAAAAAATGGACAATAGCCATTTGAGTATTTAAAAAAAAAAAAAAGAAATAATTTTATTTGGCCAAAGAATCCTTTGGGGAAAAAATGCTGACAGCTGTACATATCTAACAGGACAAGTGAGCCATATCAGGAGAAGAGACAAGACCAAATAAATACAGTCTAAACACACTGCTGCTATCGTGGTTGCAGTTAAAAACCTGCTACCCCTATACTGAAAGGAGAAACCTACTTCAGAGCACTGCATCAGCCACACCGAGGGTACCGAGAGATGGCTCAGTGGTTAAAGACATTTGCTCCCTCGCCTGATGAGCTGAGTTCCACCCATAGGAACTATATAATGAAAAACGTGAATGAACCCCCAAAAGTTGTCCTCTGACCTCTGCACGTGTGCCACGTGCATATAGATCATACATATCCAAACACAAAATAAATAATTGTAGTTTGTTTTTTTACAAAGCCTGAGATAGTTTATCTCCTGGCTTTACTCAAAACCAGCTCATGTCTTTTCAGCCTCTACCATCCAGTGATATCATGCTTGCTGTGTTCTCATCACTGGTATTATATCACCTTTAAGTCTGTCTCTTCCTTCTAATTTCTGCTACCACCCTGGACCACTTTGAATCTACATGAATAGTTTGAAACACGTCATGACATTTCTTGACTTTAATGGTCCAACTTTAACTGTTCTTTTGACAACCTATCACAGAATCATGCCTAGGACCTCATTAGGTGATACCTTCCTCTAATTTTGTGTCCATCTTCTATTCTGCCCTCAAACTGTCAGTTTTTACTTGCTTTTCAGTAGTCTTAGGATGGCTTCAAAGTCCTTTCTTAACTTGACCTCTTAGACAACTCCCAGCATCCATGTCTTCTTGGCCACCCTGCAGGGACCCTTCTTACTGCCTATGCCAATCTTCTGAGTTTCCTACTGGTTTTCCCACCACTGTGATTTTCTTCCTCCGCCCCCATCCATCGAGATGTCCTTTCCATCTAGCTGAAGTGCCCTATATTTTAAATTCATTATTCCTTCTTCCTGCTTACTCCCTGCACTAAACACACACAACACTGTAATTGTTTTCCAGCTGTCAGACACAGGAGTGGGAAAAAATATTTTTAGTAAGCCCCTCTTAGAGCGAAAACGTAAGATAAAGAGGCTACAAACCATCACCAGAAAGCCACATATTAAGCAGGAAAGAGATACAAGTTTAAAAATGATTTGACGTGATTCATACCACCTTGGAGGTTTGCATATGAAATACAGAGGGAAGCTAACACAGCATCATAAACACCACCGGAAATTCCCAAATAAGGTAACTTCTGACCTGAGTGTATGTGTACAGATACATATGTGTACGAGGGTGCTTGCCCACGAAGTCAGTTGTGGAGGCCAGAGGCTGCTGTCTTCTTTTCAAGTGCTTCGCCACTTATTTTCTACAATAAGGCTTCCGTTTATTTACTGTAAGTGTGCGTGCACTGAGATCAGAGAGGGACTCTGAGGGAGCGGATTCTCTCCGACCATGTGGGTTCTGGGAACTGAGCTTAGCTGCAAATCCCTTCCTCGAAGAGCTGCCTTGTCATACCCTGCACTTTGTTTCCTGAGACAGGGTCTCCTATTGAATCTGGAACTAGCTGTTGGGGCTTGAGTCCACCCGTTTCCACCTGTCAGTGCAGCGAGAACATCAGTGCACCACAATGCCTGGCTTTTCACATGGCTTTGGCAATCCAGCCTCAGGCCCTCATGGTAACACAGACAATACGCTACCCACTTAGCCATCTGACCAGCCATCAGGTAAGGACTGATAATACACATTCTAAGGAATGTATTTAAGGACGGTAATATGTATTCTAAATAGAAAAGAGGAAAGATAAATTTTACACAGAATATGTAAAAGGCTGAAGTGAGTAATTCATCATTTGACTGGATTGAGAGGTACTTATGAGACTAGAAAACAAAGCCACGTGTGTTAGCACACACCTTTAATTCCAGGACTTGGGAGGCCGAGGTAGGTGGATCTCTGTGAGTTCCAGGACAGGCTGGTCTACAAAGCAAGTTCCAGGAGAGCCAGGGCTATTACACAGAGAAACCAAAACAAACAAAACAAATTGCCTGGAGCAGAAGATAGAGACACATAACTGTAGTCTAGGCACACTAGCAGTTGAAGCAGGAAGATAAGAGAATCTGAGGTCAGCCTGGGCTAGAGAGTAGAGTTCCAGGTCAGTAAATGCTACAAAGTAAGAACTGTTTCAAAAAAACAGTCATATTAATTATCTTACCATCTACTGTATTGTGATATTCAATTAATGCTATATAAAAAGAACTGTATCCGTGCCCTTAAGTATTTACAATTAAAGAAATGAGAAAGGCACAAAAAATAATGAATATATACTGGCATAAACTTAATGTATAAATTGTTAAAGGAAAGTGCAATAAAAATCATGTAAATGAGCTACCTTTATTGATGTCATTATAATTATGTAATTATTTCTCAGGGAACTCATAAAGAAAATATTGTATTTTTGAAATCCTCTCACCATTTTTTTCTCCCTGTGGCTAGAGCCTTGCACATACTATCAAGCTCGTTGAGGGTTCAGAAGTCAAGAACAGAAGTTTGACAGAGTGACCAGTCATTAGCTCACACAGGGACTAAACTTTTCAGCTTGCCTTAGACTAATCAGGTCTTAGATCATAGTTTTCAAATGCAAACATATGCAAAAAAATATTCTTAAAAGCCTTCAGAAATCATTGCCTTGCTTTTGTACTGTCCTTCCCACAAACACACATCACAAAGAAAAGAGAATCAGTCCATGACTAAGTTATTATGAGTCAAAGGGAAAACATTCTGTTTGCTCCTTTAGTATAATGAAAAGATATGGAACATTCAACTATGGGAAGAGAAAATTACAAGCATCTAAAATAAATTTACCTCAAAGAACATTGTGTGCTAAAATCTAGACTCTGGATCCATATGTTCCTATTTTAAAAAAAAATCACCCTGCCTTTTGGAGCCTCATTTTGGGATTTAACAGTAAGTATTCAAAAGTAGGTCAGGATAGTTCTTAGTCAAATCAATCATAGATTTTTGTATATAAAGCTATCACTCTAATGGCATTCTTCCTCAGTAATTATTCCAAAACACCCATTGTGCCACATAATCCATTTTCATGTTTCAATAGAAATGTATATTCTACCTGTCATGGTTTAATTTTTGTCAGTTTGGTTTAATGGCAGTGTCCAGGTTACATTCTGGCTGTTTCCATGATGGTGCTCTTAGATAACATGAACATTTGAATCAGTGGAGTTTGCATAAAACACATTTGCCCTCTACAATGGAGAGTATAGGTATGCCCCATACCTATACTGAAGACATAAAAAGAGACAACGACAGTTGCCCTAGCAAGAGATACTTTTGTTAGCTGCTTTCAAAGCTGGACTGTAACATGAGCTCCTCTTGTGGTCTCCAACCCTTGCTCCACTCTGCTAATTGAGTTTTGCCAGCCTTCGTAACTGCACACGTCAATTCCTTCTCCCTTGTGAACTTAATATGCTCCTGGAGAAGACATCACTTTTGTCCTTTCAAGACGCATTTTCAAGTAAGAATGCAAATGTGCCACAGATATATTAGGAAAACAATCCGTCACCTTTCTTTTGAAGACAGTACCCTAGTGTTCCAATAGAGAAAATAAGTGATAAGGTAGTGATTCCCCAACAGAGAAGTTTGGCTAGAAAAAAAAAAAAAAGTTTCTTTATACATTTACCCAAAAGCTAGAAACAGGACAAATGAACAGAAACTACAAGGAAGCTTTATAAAAGAAAGAAAGAAAAGAAAGAAAGAAAGAAAGAAAGAAAGAAAGAAAGAAAGAAAGAAAGTCAACAAAAAATGTTATTAAAACCAGGCATGGTGTCAGAAAGAGGTAGAATGGAAGCAGGAAGATCAAGGATCCAAGGCTAGTCTCAGCTATTCAGAAACCCTGTGTCAAAAACAAACAAACCAAAGCTCAGTGGTGGTGAGGGAGCTAGCAAGTTGGCTCAGGTGAAAGCATTTGCTGCCAAGCCTGACAACCTGAATTCAATTGTGAGGACCCACATAATGGAATGAGAGAAGTGACTCAAACACATCGTCCTTTTACCTCCACACCCACGCTGTGGCACTTGTCTGAATACACACACAATAAATTAAATGTAATTAAACATTTTTAGATGATGCGTCTCATAAAAACTGACTAGTTGCTAATGATGAGCCTTCTGGAGAGAATTATTATTAACAAGAGGCTAGGTTAGTAAGTTATTTTAAAAATGGTAAAATTAGGTAATACAGTGATGAAAATAACTTCACTCATTGAGGACAGTGCTCAGACAAAGCTTAAGTGCCTCAGAAGACACTAAAGGTTTTCTCTCCATACTTTAACTTGAGGAGAATGATTTTTAGTAAGCCAGTCTGACTCCATAACAGGCTTCAAAATTGGCTTCAGACTGTACAGGCCTGAGTTTCTATTTCTCAGAACAGGAAACTATAGTCCATGGAAAGCAGATACAACCTTCCTGAAAACCAGGAACAATAACTTAGTAAAGTCTCCAAGCACTTGACCAATCAAAGTAGAAACATTTTGTCTAGCTATTCAAAATGATACTTTGTTACCTGGGCACTCTTTCTTACCTGGGCACACTTTGTTACCTTGACACTCCATGAAGTCCCCCAACTGCAGAACCAATCATGAGTCCCTCTGGATCCCCTAGATCAATCCCAACCAATCAACATAAAGGTTACTTAACCACACTGGGAAATCCCCTGTCTTTAGATTGAGCCTTCATGTTCACTTCAGGGTTGTCATTCTATGGAATGGTGGCCCCGGCATGCTGGAAATTTCTGCAGAATAAACACTCCTTGCTTTTGCATACTACTTGAGTCTGAGGTCTTCCTTTGGAGATTCCCAGACCTAACAGACTGTTTTCTTTGTGTGGTGCTTCGAACTAATCCCAGTGCTTTCCCAGTGGGCCAAGCACTCTGCCATGGTTACATCCATGATCCCATTTCCCAAATTTAGGAAAACCCTGTGTCTCCTAAGCGCTTTCTTCTTTTTGTTATTTCTGGCCATGCATTCTTCCTCCGGTCACTGTGATTTCTAACTCCTTTACTTTTCTCTCCATTCTAATTTCATTGTTCTTCACTTTGGGAGTTCTTATACACGAAACTACAGAAGAATCTCTGGTGTCATTCACTGAATGCTAGCCAAAGGTTTACATTTGTTTGTTTGAAGAAGGGTCTCTTTCTGCCCTGGAGCTAGCTAAATAGGCTAGACTGGCTAGCCAGCAAGGCCCAGGAGGTACTGGCCATGCTCCACCTCCCCAGGGCCAGGATCGCAAGTACATGCTACCCCTGGCTTCTTACTGGTTTGCTTGTTAATACAAATGAGGGAAACTATGCAAAAAAAAAAAAAAATGTTTTACATAAACGATCTTGCTATGCAATTGGAGCCTCATAGGCATGTTTTTCCTACGATTTTCTTCTTTAGATATGTTACTAAATTCTCATGTATTCAAAACGACTTAAGTCTTTCCCGTAGTTTAAGAATTTGCTTTTATATTTTCATTTTTATGAAACAGTAGTTAACAAATAAATACTCGCCAAAATTTTTTATGGTTTTTGATGAAATTTCACACTTTTTTCTTCAAAAGCCTGTTTCAGTACTCACCTTTATCCGCCTCTAACTAGTATGTCAGTATCTTATTCATCGATAACAGATTGTGAGAACATTCAGCGTTTCCTTTGACTCATCTGAGGCAGCCTCCTTTTCTACCAACAGAAAGAGAACTGTCTACATTTTAATCCTGTGACTGTGTGTGATCCACAGATTATCATATCAGCACCCTCCCAACACTTAATAGAAATGCAAATTCTAGGCCCCAAACTGAGAAACAAGACTCTTTGCAGCCAGAGGTCCTGGTGTCATATAACAGGATCTCCAAATAATTACATGTGGGAAAAGGTTGAAGCAGCACCTACCAGTCCATGACACTGATCTCAGTAGTGGTTACTTTTCTATTGCTATGACAAAAATACCACAGTCAAAGGCAACTTATGGAATAAAGTTCATTTGGGCTTAGGCTTCCAAAGGGATATGAAGATGAGGCATGGCAGCAAGAGGCAGACATGGTGGAGGAAGCAAGAAATTAACAGATCACATCTTCGATCACAAGCATGAAGTATAGTATATGACCTGAAAATGGGGCAACAACCCTGCCCCTAGTGATGTTCTTCCTCACCAGCAACTCTGCAACCACCCTAGTGATGGAAGACCCTACCACCTCTCCAAACAGCACCACCAACGGTTCAAATATCCAAGCCTATGAGACATGCTCACGTAAACCACCACTCCCCAACGAAAATATGTTAAGCCACATATGTAACTTTAATTTTTCAAGCAGGCAAGTAAGTTTAATAGATACTTATGTTATTCGCCTCATTATAAAAATCAAAACAAAATTCAGCAACTAATAACTAAGTACTTGAAATGAGAGCTAACTTCTAATTTAGTTAGCTGTCCTTTAAAATGCCCAATGACCATATGTGACTTATGTTTACTGGACTCTAAAGCAAAGGTCTTGAACCACATTATTAAGAAAGCAGTCCACCAGCAGGAGAACAAAGCCCTCTAAAACAACTGAGCAAAGGTTGTATGAGCTCAGAGACTTAAGCGGCAATCACAGCCACCACAGGTCTACACCAGGAACTCTGCATGCACACTACAGCTTTCAGGCAGCCCTGTTACGGGGCTCCTGAGTGTGTAAACGAGTGGGTCTCAGACTCTTGTGCCTTCTCTTGGGGCTCTTTTCGTTTTCTGTTGTCTTGTTTCATCCAACTTGGATTTGATGGTTTTTATCTTACATTTTATTTTGTTCTGTTTGTTGCTATCTTTCAGAAGCCCATTCTTTTCTAAGAGTCAGAAGGGGAGTAGATCCGGATGGGAGAGGAGGTAGGGAGGAACTAGAAGAAGTAGAGGAGAAATTATGATCAGACTATATTCTTTTTTTTAAATAAATATTTAGTTTATTTTAATTACATTTTTTTTCTTTTTTTTCAGACTATATTTTATGAGAATAGAATCTATGGTTAATACAAGGGAAAAAATAAAATACTGTTAAAAAAAAAAAACCGTGCTCCATGAATCAAAAGCATTAGCATGTATATTGAGTCATTTAGAATATAAGAAAACAGTAAAAATTAGTTCATTCTGTGTCACATAAAGTAACTATATCTAATGTTACATAATATGATAAAAAGAGGAAGAAAGCTGAAAAGTTAATCTTTTTTTTTTTTTTTTTTTGAGAGGGGTCTCTGTGTAGCCTTGGCTATTCTGGACTCACTTTGTAGATCAGGCTGGCCTCAAACTCTCAGAAATCTGCCTGCCTCTTCCTCCTTTAGTGCTGGAATTACAGGCATGCATCACTGCACTGAGCCAAGAGTTGAATGTCTTAATAAATTGAACTAACTATAAAAGTCAGATTATTTAGCCAGGTGTGGTGGCACACACCTTTAATCCCAGTGCTCAGGGAGGCAGAGGCAGGTGGATCTTTATGCGTTTGAGGCCAGCCTGGTTTACAAAGGGAGTCCAAGATACCTAAGGCTACAGACAGAAAGACTGTGTCAGAAAAAAAAAAAAAAAGTCAGATTATTTCCAATTACCTTCCATTCTTTTTATGATTATTCCCTTTTGACCTGAGTCGTTTTTACTTTAACAGCAGCTAATAGGTGTACCCCCATCAGATATTAAACATACTGCAATTATAGCACCTCTAATGACAAATTATAATTTTACACTTACCTATCAGTTTCCATTACCAAATAATCAGCTTCTAGCCTCCTACTGAAACAACATTTATTTAGCTGCATTAAAAACTGTGTTGTGAGACTTAGAAGTGGGGGGAGGGCTATGTATTTATATACTTCCTTCATGAAAGCACAAAAGGACTATACAAAAATGTTGTAAATCTAATTTTAAAATATCTATTTAAAACTGGACACAAGATGAATTCATCAGTATCTGAATAGTTTCCAGATATTATGATGGGTTCACCTACATTCAGCACTCGGGCTGCTTTTTATTCCAGCCATGAATAATTGATGTGCAGGACCATGACATTCTGCACAGTAGTCTCTGCCGCTGCCCTGACAGCCCATAATAACTGCAATAAGAAAAGGGAAACAGACTTTCACTCTATCTGAGTAAGTTACCTTTCTTAGATCTCAAGAGAATTACACATTGCTTTTCAAGTGGCAATGAATAAGATTAAATACTATTCTGCTTCAAAAATAAATCTAACTAAGATCTTCATATTAAAAGGCCCAACACACAAATACTTGCCTAGAGATTTGCACTTGACCCTTAGATTACTAAAAATATGAGATATTCAATGCTATCTTTGGAAGTTCCTTGTTTCATAATGTCATGTCAGGGCTCTCTCTCTTTTTTTAATCTTATTATTTGTTGTATAATAGCTTCCAGTTTAGTGTTTTTTGGAATGCCCGAGTGCGTGAATGAATGGGTCTGTGTTTCTAGTGTTTTCTCTTGGGCTCACTTCCTTCTGTTTGTTTGTTTTCTCCAAGTCTGATATGCTAGTTTTGTTTTACTATATTTTAGTATTATCCCACAGACATCGGTTTGATTTTTAATGAGACAAAGGAGTGAATCCAGGTGAGAGGAGAGGTGGGAGGAGCTTGGAGAAGTATAGGAAAGGGAAACCTTAATCAGGATATTATATCCTGATTACTGAAAAAAATAATCGATTTTCAATAAAAGAGAAACTAGCTACTTACATGTCTTCAATTACGGCTGATTTATGATAAGGTAAAATGACCACATCCACAGAGTCAAGAATAAGTCACACACGTCTAAGGATGAAGATTAGTTGGTATAGTGCTTGCTTAGCATGCGCAAGGCCGGACTCAATCCCATTACCTTATCAGCTAAGCATGACACTGAGGCCTGTGATCAGGCACAGGGCAGGAAGAAACAGTAGGATCAGAAGTTAAAAGTCAGTCTTTGCTACACTGCAAGTCCAAGGCTAACCCTGGATACCTGGATCCTATCTCAAAACAAAGGAGGAAAAAAGAGTAAGGAATAATAATACTTTTGGCCTTAGCAGTTTCATCAGATCTTCTTTTATGATGCCCCCTCCCCCCCAAAATCCTATCTTATGTTCAGGTAAAAAGGAATGTATCTGACTCGGGCATCTATCAGAGTCCTGCAAATCTTCATTCTGGATATTTCCCATTTCATGGCTATCTTTCCGTTCTTTTGACTATTTTAGGGAAAGAGCTAACTCCTTTTCTTTTGAGAAAGGGTCTGGGCATATACTCTAGTCTTGCTTCCAACTCAGTTTCCCTGCCTGATTCCTGACTGCTGGGATAGCAGTTAGCATTCCCAACTCCAAAGCTCATGTTTACCCTAGCTTCAATGTTCCCATTTCAACAACATCTATAACTCAAGAAAATTAAAACCGTAATAAATAAGGAACAAGGAAAATAAAGTGACTTTGCTTGTATCAACTTAGCATGAAACATATGATTATGATAAGATATTTCCTTCAGTCTTATTTAATGAAAATCTAGAGCTTTGTGTTAATTAAGGCTAAGACCAACTTTTTCCAAAGGGGAATAATTTATTTTAATCACCAATTTTTCTAGCTGGATGAAAGTCCTTTTAACTGCAAATGTTATAACCTTTAAATAATTCTGTATTAATCTATGATTCCTATTCACATTTACTAAATCTCAAAATACGAAAAACTCACACGACATTACAAATTCATTATGAAAAGCTAGGCAAAATGACATCTTCAAGAGCATAGAAAATTATAATCCATGAAAACTAACTTAGTTCATAGTCAGAGGTGTATTTTAAAGCCTCATGCATGACTACACTCATGAAAATATTGTTAACCTGAGTATTTAAATGCTGGAGAATTTTATATGATTTCTGTGTGTGCATACTCAAGCATGAGTGTGGAAGACAACCTGTTGGAGCTGAATCTCTCCTTCCACCATGCAGACCTGGGGATAAAACTCCAGTCACGAGGCTTGGCAACAAGTACCCTACCTGCTGAGTCACCTCACTAGCCTTTTAACAAATTTTCTGTACTAAAATTAATCTTTTACTTAATGTACTTTTCAAGACTTCGGTAGCGCATTTTACTATTTGGGGAAATCTCCTATGTTTACCAGGCCACTTAAAAAATTTTTTTCCTCTATTCTTATCAATGTTAATTATTTTGTACTAATCTAGGTCAGCATTTGTTTCTGAATAAAGAACATACAAACCACCTGAAGCTCACGGTACATTTAGCATAAATGTTCTACTTTCTTCCCTATTGTTAGTCCTACCCAACAACAGTGAGTTTAAAATAATAAACACAGTAGAGTTTTAGTATTTTAATAGTAACTGATTTGGCTAGGAAGGACTTAGTGTTTAAAACAGTTCACTTTTTCTATTAAACCACTGTCTACTCAAAGTGACTTTTTCAATGAAAGGGGAGTTTTATATAAAACCAAGGTTACATTTAATGCAAAAGCATTAATAAAGACTGCTATTAATATTAGAAGCTAAAATACAGCACTGGCCATCTCCCTGTATATAACTAAGCTGAAGTTCCAGACACTTCAGATTTATGGGGAAAAAAAAGCAAGAATATCACTTTGTGGAATTCTTATTGAAAATTCCAAAGGAAATCTAATTCTGAAGAGTAGAAGAGAAACTGCTGGTACTTTGAGAGATTTGTCTTAGTTAATTTTTCTGTTGCTCTGATTAAAACACCACGAGCAAAAGCAGCTTGAGAAGAAAAACTGTTCCATATCAGTGCAGCATCAAAGGAAGTCAGCGCAGAGACTCACAGAGGCAGGAACTGAAGAAGAGCCACAGAGGAGGGCGACTCACTGGCTCTGCTCCCATGGCCTGTTCAGCCTGCGGTATGCTAGCATCTAGGTCTAACAGCCCAGGGGTGGCACTGCCCGCAGTAAGTTGGCCCCTCTCACATAAATCAACAATCAAGAAAACAGACTACAAACTTGCTCATGGGCCAATCTGGTGGGGGCATTTTCTGAATTCAGATTATGTCTTCCAAAATGACTCCAGTTTGTGTCAAGTTGACACAAAACTAGCCAGCCCAGAAATAACCAATGAAGACACACAAATGCACTCATATTCCTTACCTGTTGCCATGTGATACTCTGCCCCACCTCATGATTTTGTCAATAGAAGACATCACCAGATGAAGCACCTTGACTTTAGACCCCTATACTGTGAGCCAAAATAAATGCCATTGGTTTATAGCAGCCTGTTCCAGCTGTCCCCCTTCATGGTAACTAAAAAGAAAAACCAACTAAAGCATCATGTTTTATGCAAATTTTTGTGTTTTGAAACAATCTGTCTCATGACAGTACTGCTCTGGAGAAGCTATTAAATCATAAAGAACCAGCTGCAGTGGCTCATAGCTGTAATCTCTCTGCGATCTGAGCAGGTGGTTTTAAGGTACTCTAGACAAATAGAGAATACCTGAACTAGTGTTTTTTATGAATAGCAGGTACTAATACCTACCTTCTTTTACTATATGCTTCATCATCTATGCTATAAAGTAGGAAAAGTTTATGTTAGGCAATTGATCTTATCTACTAACTTCTATTTCTCCAGGGGTCTACCTTGTACCTTTAAGCTACAATTTCAGACAGCTCTAAACCTATAATAAAAAGAGACCTTGAATCTGTAAACTATTCTTCTGGCCACTCAGAATTTGTCAATTGTCTCTGTTTACCCTGCACCAATTACACTGTTTGAGTTAGCTCAGGGGAAGGTAACCCTAGAAGACTCCTGGAGTACTGGCCTCTATCTTTGTGCTTATCTGTGCTTAATGATCTCCCGGGCATAAGGAAGACTTCCAAATAGTTAAGTTAATATTAACATTAGCCAGATAAAGTTAATTTTAAGATTTTCCTAAAAAGACTCAGACATAATTTTCTCTGGAAAAGACATAAAATGAATCATAATGCAGAAAGTCCCCAAGAATGCAACACGCTGAGGCCCAAACACAAAAGTTAGAGAATGAAGGACAGTGATTTAGCAATCCACTCAGCTTGGTTGGCTTCATGACTCTGTTTCCAAGGGAAACATATGGCTGTACCATATGAGATGATGAAAGCCATTCTCATTTAAATCACCACAATGACTTTAACATTTTAAATTTAGTTATTTATTTTATTTTATATATGCCTGTATGTATGTATACCTGCAGAGTCCAGAAGAGGGTATCAGATCTTCTGGACTTGGAATTACAGGCAGTTTTAAGTTGCTTGATGTGGGTGCTGAGAACCTACCTAATCAGGTCTTCCCTAAGAGCGGCTTGTTCACTTAACCCTTTGACATCTCTCCAAGTCAGACATTAACATTCTTAAAATCACTTAACAATGGTTAACTCCTAGGCAAACGCCCTTAGAGAGAATTGGGTTTCTCTGATCTTTCTGAGTGAGAAAATAACTATCTGCTGTTTATTAATTAACCAATCTATCATATTCTCTTAGAACAGAACAAACTGATACACTGAGTTGTTACTTACAGGAATCTCTCCTCATGAGCAAGTGTAAGTTCTACGACCTCTAGGATGTCTGAGATTGTAGATAGTATGACGCTATGCCTCCCCCCACACACATGCACAGACCTGACTTTTCGTTGGAATATGTAAATGGCTAACCAGCATCATGACTTCTGCACATTAGAGCCATTACTAATATAAAGGCCATCCTAACACAAGCTGTGAAATATCACAACAGCCATTCTGATAACAGTAAATGCATTTACATTAAAATGTATGTAATTAATATATAATACATACTATTTTCCCCTAAACACACCTAAGGTGGAGTTTAGCTTATAAATGAGAGAGTAACAATAACAAAAATAACACAGAATAATTAAATCAAAAGATATATGAATGTGCTCTTGTTTCACAGTATCTTGCTGTTCCTCTACTCATTTTTTTTTTCTTGTGATGACGAAGGATGATACATTACCTACATAGCAAGATGAAGTGAGGTTTAACGCTGTCTGGTATGATATACTATCATCCATTAGAACATAGTTTCTGTTCATGCTTCTACCCACAAACTTAATGTCATATCTATTTTTTATCACATACTGTTCTCTAGCTTAGTTTGAGGTACAACAGCACAACTAGTGTAAGCTTTTCCTTCTCCAGTTTTATGAATAAAAAAGGTGTATTTTTACCACAGACCTCTGCAACAACAGTATACAATTTTTTTTTTCTTTCCTCATTTAGTGAGAAGCCTTCCTTTTCCACCTAAAGGAGGTACACTGTGGGCTCTCTTTAGCGTAATCTGATGGCAAACATTACTTTTGAGTTGGGGGTCACTATTAAGCAATACAAGTTGTCATAGAGCACAAGTCATAGGACACTGCCAGCATCAGCCCTGCCGACAAGCCGACAGCCTGATACACGGTTCTGAAAACTCATACAGCCGCTAAGGGACAGCCAGGCCAGTAGCACATACCACATGGGTACTCATATGCCAGGAGGGATGCTGCAAAACTTCATGATGCTAATGCACATGGTGTGCACTCTGAAGGTTATGAATTCTTTACTTCTACAACTTTCATATTCGTCTGCCTTAACTAACAGCAACAGATCTGCTAATAATGAAAACTCCTACACATGACAAAAGATGTCAGTTAACTTCCATCAAATATACAGCGTGGAATACTTGAAGCTACATAGTCTTTAGGAAAAGCAACTCAGTGCTAGAATGATCGATATTAAATAAAATAAGTATGAAGAGTTTCACTATGGGTCACTATGACACTATAGGTCAATTTTTGTAAGTACCTGATGAGTCCTTTTAATAGAGTCCAGTCTTCCTTTATTTGTAGGAAGTTTATCATTTTACATATTGTTTTCTTTCACTGTTTTGTCTTTAGGGCTCTAATTACACATATCTTTATAGATATGATGCAGACCACTCTTTGATACTAATCATCTCATCTCTGATTCATTCCTTTCATCCTTTAATCTATTTTCAAACTTTCCCGTATTTATGGCCCCCTTTTAATTTACTGTTAAAGTGCTTGTCATGTCCTTCATTTCTTCTGCTTAATCCTAACTTTGAATCTTCCTGGTGCTTACACACTTAGGTTCTAAAGTTTCTGACTCAGTTTTTTTCTTTTCACATTTCCAAAATGTACTTAATGATATTAATACAAGTTACAGTGGGTTGTTTGTTTTTGCTTCAAAAATTGTCTTTATTGGAAAAAGGAAGTTTTCAGTAGCTAAAACATTTGTTTTTTGGTTTGTCCCCTGCTTTAGTCCTTATATACCTCATCTGAAATCTTTATTTGATTGGTAATTTAATACAAATTTATACTGGTAAGGACAAAGATTTTAGATGAATACTTAAGATTTTACTTCAAAACCTCTCATGTCTAACTAAATCCAAACACAGTACTTAGTGTACGAGACAGTTAATCTTCACTGACAACTTGACTGAATCTGCAAAGATCGGGGAGGCTGGGTGAACACCCCCTCTGTGTCTGAGAGGGTGTTTCAAGAGGTAATCCAGACACATTCTGAATCAGGTATCCTCTCCCCATGGGCTAAGTGGGAGTCAGATGGAACAAACATGGAGGAAAAGAAGAGGCCAGCCAAGGTGCTTCCTCCCCACACTCCACACCCTGGCCCCGCCTTGCTTATTGGATTTTCATGGTGAAAACTGCTTTACTTCACTGTATTTGTCATTATGATGCATTGAACCTTCTGTAACCTGATTCAAAACTCAGGTGTTGTGGTCAAGGTAACACAAAAATAATTAATACAGTAAATCTCCTCATTTTGTGCTATTATTATTTCTATAGACACTTAACTTCGAATCTTGCTTCCTGTTTTTCACCAAGTAGCCAAGAGAAGTAACTCCTTCTAAAACAGTCCTCTTGGTTGGGACATGGGATCATATAAACCCTTTTTTTGGGAGGGAAGGGTGTCACAGGAACTCGTATGCTTTCGGGCTGGTCTTCCAGCTCCCCTGCCTCCAGCCTCTAATTGGAACCACAAGGAAAGCACCACTATGCTTGGCTTCCTATGTAATTTCAAATAGTTAGTACTCCTGTCTAGCCTAAGAGAAAAATCTAAAAATCTAAAAACTCCAAACTCCAGTTTGGAGTTTCCTTCTTGGAGAAAAATGTAATGGTGCTCTCACCCGTGGGCACCTGCTTTCCTGTTCTTTTCCTATGTAGGCTATGCAGTCCTGGCAATGATCTCTCTAGAGCAGTGTTGTTAACTTGATGTTTACTTTTCCCCTAATAATCTCAAATCTGATGAAGCCACAGATAGGACGAGGCTGTTTATCTTAGCTCCTAACTGAGCTGCGTGGAGTTGTAATGACTCATATTCTGTGGCAGTCTTAAGACTCAATTCATCAGGAACTACCAATGTCTTTTTGCTTGGCAGCTTTAGTTTGGTTGGGATGTTATATATTATCTTTCTTCTCTTGTTCTTTCTTTCTTTTCTGCAAGCATTTATGTCTGTGCACCATGTGTGTGCCTGGTGCCCAGAGAGTGCAGAAGAAGGTACTGCATCACCTGGAACTGGAGTTTTGTGTAGCTATGAGGTCCATATGAATGCTGGGAACTGAATCCGTGTCCATTGCAGGAGCAACAAGTGCTCTTCCTTGCAGACACATCTCTTTAGACTTCTTCCACATATTCTTAAATGCTCTGTTTCTTGGCAAAAACTGTAGGTTATCACTAGCATTAGTCATAAATATTTATGAACCATGGAAACAACAACTAAGAAATGTGATACAAATATAAGTAAACAACTGAATTTAGCTTCTACAGGAGATAGCTTCTATTTCTGCACTTGATAACGGGTTAAAAAAAGTAAAACCAATTCTAGATAATGCCATGCGAAAGTAAAACAATACTTTTTTTTTTTTTTTCATTTCTCCAAATAGCAGCAAGTCTACATACATTGACAGTAGATTTAGAGAGGCTTTTGATATCTGGTGTTTCAGTCCCTTACACAGAAGCCAGTTTTGCTACTACTAAAGGCACACCATACATCAAAATGAGACACAACAGACTTACACTTAGAGAAGTTACATGTATGACTTGTGCACATTAATAGCGTGCTCAGAATTACAGCCTGGGTAGAAGCCAAAGAACAGTAGAAAGAGCTAAAGGACAAGAGCTAACAAATAAACTGAGAATTTACCAAGTCAATGAGATTATCAGCACAGAACAAAACATTGTTTACTCACAAAGACAAATCTTTGTTGTCAAGTGAAATTATATATTAAATAAACAACTTTGTGTGTTTTATTATGAGCTATTTATCATTAGGCAAGTGACTGAGAAGCTATTAAAAAAAAAATACACGCACCAAAAAAAAAAAATGAAGCAGATGAAGAAAACCTAACTTTTCAGTATTGAGTTTAATATTTCAGTATTGAGTTTAAGATCATGCTGGGATTGTGTCACAGATGGTCCTCTGCCCCAAACCCAGCAGAGAAGTACTGTTCCCATGCTTTCAAATGAAATAAACATTTTAAATACTTTTTTTTACTATTGATGTTTATCTTTATTTTTTCTCATTTATTTATTTTATTCACTTTACATCCTTGTAGCCTCTTCCCTTTTAAAATTTTAAAAATTAAAGAGGATTTAACTATGAATTAAATACTATTTTTTTCCACTTTTGGCTCTTTAAACAAATTAGCTCCTCTTACAAGATGATCGAGATGCTAAAATGTTTAGTTGCCATGGCAACTCATTGTTTTAAATTCTCAAACGAGAATGAACTAGTGTAGCCATACTAGAATTCAGTGAGCATTTGCTAAACGTCATGTAACTATAAGCAGAATCAAATGAAACCAGAACAAACAGGCTGATTTCTTGGCTGGTGGCCTCCGTATATTTACTAAAAATATTTTAAAAGTGAGATCAAAGTGTTTATATGAGTGAATGTTATTATTACTTCAGATCTGAGATTTATAGAGAATACTTGCCTAAGCAAAATGTGGTCTATAAAATATAGTGAGTATTCAAATCCTCTAATTCTTACCTTTAAAAATTGACATAGATATTAAACCCATGAAAGGAGGGAGCAATAAAGAAATCTATATTAGAGCCATATTCAAGGTTTAAAAAAATTCAGTACCATGAGATAGCCAGTATCAAGAAAGCTTTCCAGTCAGCAGTCTTATCCAGCTATATAAACCCTGTGAGGTACAATAATGACTGGCCTGACAAGAGAAGGCCACTGCAGGAACAAGGCCAAAGGTATCAGGGTTAGATTTTAGGCCTGCTACATAAGAGCAAACAGACACCTTGTATTACATAATGGCCTAGAACCCAAGACTGGCTCACAGGCCTCATGGGTGAACCTACTATTATTTGGCTAAACTGACATAGTATCAAACTTATAGCCCTCATCAAAACAGTTTCTCTGTGCAGAAACTCACAACTGATCAAAGCACAGAAATCAAGTGACTATGGTATTCTCAGAGACAAATGAGACCTGTGTGGCACTTTCCCTCACACCTTGGCTCAGGGAATACTGTGGAGGAGGGGGCAGAAATTTTTAAGTGTCACAAGTTGGGAATGGCCAAGATGAGAGTATTTTCTGGACATGACAGGACTGGTGTACTCATGAGCTTACAGAGCTGTGGGTTACTTGCATAAGATCTAGCCAGCAACATTCCAGAAGGGCTTCAACTCCTCGTTGAGAAGCTACTGGAAACTCCTGGTTACTAGGGAAAAGAGGGTCATTTTCTGTGTGGTAGTAGATACTCTAGAGGGTAGCCCCACACCCATATGTATATAAATACCACAAATTGGACTCAACCATTAAGTTAAGAGGGTAAAATAACAGTAAAGGTGTCTGGAAGGTCATAAGGAAACATTATTTAATTTACCTAAAATTATATAACACATATATAAGTCTATGTATATGTATATAAAATTGAAATGAAATTTTCCCATGTGGTCTGGCGACACCACGTATGCCCTGCTCCCACAGCTACAGACTGTCTAGCAAAACCCCCAGTACCACACATAAGAAGCCCCTTATGAGCTGTTTGTCAGCAGAGTACAAGAGACTCCCACAGCACTACAGGGCGTTGTCCTTGCTGCTTCCCCGAAGTTGAAGGTGAGTCCTTACTCCTGAAGACACCATGCTCTTTAGACACAGAACCCAGAGGATCTGAGTCTTATCCGGCCTCAGAGCCTCTTCCCTGAGAATGAGCTTCATGGTCCCAGAAAGTGCACACATGTTCCCAGGGGGCAGGAAGCAACCAACAGTCCCACCCAGCTATGATGCCTATGACAATGCCAACATAGCCCAGTGACCCTAAAGGGGTAGGAGTGATACTCTGTAACTGGACTTAAGGCCTTCTCAACTATTGGGGAATCATGCCTTGTACTGGAAACCTGATCAACTGGGGCTGAGGAAGTCATGAATCTGGGAGAACCTACAACCACCACTCTTCTAAGCCAGCATAATTCCTAAATGCATTCTAAATATTTAACCTTACTCCGGCAACAGGTAAGTGTAATTTTCACCCCTTCAAAAAGAAACTTCTCTTTTCAATACATGGACACCATAATAGAAAACCACAACCAATGAAAATACAGAAACGGATGACTGTGTGATGCCCAGCCCCAAATGACTGGTCTAGGACACAACTTAAAGATCAGGGAACACAGTGGAAGAGGGGGCAGAAAGCCTCTCAGAGCCAGAGAAGCAGGAGTTTGCTGTGAGACTTTTGTCTTCTAGAAACATCCATGATATCCCAACAATATGGCTGCCTAAACAAGACCTGAACAAGGACAACACCAACAGACATGCTAACACAAAAAAGAGAAATATCACAGGGCCCTAAACCTAGACAAAGAACTACAGGCAACTAAGGAATGCTGAACACAGGAAAAGAGTCTCCCCTAGGGTAGAGTCCCCAAATTATTAACCAACACCAAGTGACCAGCCCCCAAATCTTAGAAGAACAAGTAACATTATACAGACACAGCAGGTTTTATCTGTATATTTAGGAATGAACTCGAGAGAGCAGAAGGGGAAACGGAACAGCTGGAGGAAGGAACGGGAAAGGGGGAATGATGTAACTGTATTTTAACTTCAAAAAATAAAAAAAATTAAAAATATTTTTAAAATTCTAACTTCAGATAGTAATCATTTATAATTATATTGGAAATTAATTATAATTAATTCAAATATGCCAAAGTCCCAGTGTAGATACCTCAAAATTAAATTGTCTTTGGTAATATGCTTTTCAATGACGGACATAATTTTTAAGTCAAACAGTGAACATCGGTAAGAACTGCTTCCTGTGTCAAGTTCTTTCTGTAGTCTCAGAAATGAGAATATTTATAAACGTTATCTTACACTGATAACAAAACACATTTCCCTTATCTTCCTGAGGAGCCCTTACTTTCTATTCTGTTGGTTTTCTTAAACACCTATGCGCATCTGACCTTAAGAGTCTGTGTTACACAATAATAAGACCAATTTCAATAAATAAGTCAACATTCCTACATGCAGGCTTTTAATTTAATCCAACAATTATACACAGTGATGTTTTTGACCCTTTAACCTTTAACAAAGGCCTTCAACCTTTGCTCCCCTTTGTTACTTCCTTCCTCAACTCTGGCCTTTAGTGCTTTCCAGAGGAAGACTCGGAACTTTTCACATGTTGCCAAGGAAACCATCTTTATAGCCTTCAGTTTCTAAAGCTAATGGTTTCCTTTAAAAAATATTTTATTCCCCAAATAAACACAGAGGAAAAAAATTGACAATGAAAAAAGAGGAAGTTTAAACAGCACAACTCTTTAAAAAAAAAAATTAGGCTGATCCTCAGTTTACTTAAGAGAAATATGTTATGTAAAGCTGCCTACATAGGCACTTGTAAAATCAGGTCACCATGTTCTTTCCAGTTTCTACACCAGTGCTATTCAAAAAGCCTTCCTATGGCTATGGGAATCTTTTACATCTGTGAACCTCGTAAGTCATTACCTGGCAGGATACTGAAAAACAAATAGCAAGTTCAACTGAAGTTTTATTTACTTTCACTAAGCATAAATAGCAATTCTCCTACTGAGAAGGGCAGCATCAGGAGACATTTTCTTGTTGTTGTTTTTTTCCCTTTATCATCTTGAGCATTACCCAAATGTTCTGAATTTTTTGTCATCTGTAATCTCTGTATTAAATAGATGAGAGTTACAATCTTGAAAGGAAAGGTTACTGAAACTCAATTTTAAAGTCTATGTTATAGCACGAATCTGAAATGCCCCCACTAACTCATGTGTGGAGGCTGCCGGCCTGGCCACTGGCTGGCAATGCTATTTGGAGAGATGGTGGGAATTTCTGGAGTCAAAAAGGAGGTCAGTTATTAAGGACTTTTTTCCTTTAAAGGTCCTCAGTGCCTTCCCTCCTAGTTGCTAGTAGCTGAACAGCTCTGCCCTGCCAGGACTTGTCATGATGGACTGAAATCGTGAGCCAAGACAAAGCTTTCTTCCTCAAAGCTGCTCTTGTCACAGTGACAAGAAAAGTAAATGCATGCTAGCTTCAAAATGTGCTCTTTTCAATAAAGAGTACTGTAATCGATGATTTGATATTTTTCCTGGGCAGTTTAGTTAAAAGCTAAAGTAAAGAAACCTCCACCTAAGTGCTTGAATTGAAACCATAACAATATATTCTCCCCTGAACTCTTGGACAGTTATATAATCAGTCCATGAGAATAGTATAATCAAATATAAACAGAGTACAACTAAGTAGGATTACGAAAACAACTGAAGATCATTTTATACATATCCACTTACCATAACAGAAATTAGTGAACAGACATATGTTATATCAAATGCAATAATACACTGTGATAATCAATGCAGAATTACGTAATTTCTCTCTTTGGAATTAAGCATGGCCCTAGGTTTTGAGAAATATTTGTTATGACAGCTGATGGTTCTTTCCAATTTAATCGATGCATACATATGATTTTAAAATAAAACTCTTTTAAAGCTAAAAAAGATGGGCTAAGAAAAAAACAATATGAAGGATTTTAAGCGCCTTTAGTGTCTCCTGTCTCCTCCCTACATATAAACAGCTTAGGCTTTTGTTTTTTGTTTTGTTAAAAAAGCACAAATATAGGTGTTAAAAGGAAAAAGCCATAATGGCTGTTCTCAGGGGCTGGTATAAATGTCATCACCACCAATCAATTTCTCTTTTTTTTGCCTACCAGTTTGGTTTAGAGTACTGTCCGGTGGTGGGTAGGTAGGCGGACAGACAAGTGGAAACAATTTCAGCCTTCAAGAGTAAGATTCAAAAGAATTTAAAATATGTGAATACAAATTATATGCCTGACTATATACCAATTTCTAAACAATGCTGATTTAATCCTTTCTTTCTTTTGTCTGGAATTTGAATAAACAAGGAAACTTACTGTTTTGAGCCAAGGCTTGAAGCAGACAATCCAAGCATCCTTCCAAACTGCCCTCTGCCCTGTCAGCAGCAGTTATCTTCAGTTTCTTTAAAGTGTCGCTGAGATTATCTGTTTGCAAAAAGAGAAAGACCATCAGAACCCTCAATATTCTAACCATTACACGGTGGAAGGGAAACAGTGGCTATTAGTATACAAAAGTTCCCACTGGATGGAGTTAGCCTCCACGTATATTCCAAACGGCCCTGGACTCGGCATGGGATGAGCCACTGAAAATTCTTAAACTAATATTGTCTATTTAACTCAAATATGAACTAGTAACTTCATATATAATTAAGACATCACGATTATAACAGATTATCAATGACTCTTTCCCAATGCCTTTTTCTTATTCCTTAATGAAGAAACCAGACACACCTGAGAAAAATCAGTCATAAAAGCAGTTTTGCAAATTCTATTTGAATTCACATTTTTATTCTAGTCTTTTATTCCATACTTACTTATTTATTTGTTTGTTTGTTTATTTATTTATTTATTTATTTAGGGGGAGAAGGAGAGAGAGACAGAAAGAGACACTGTGGGGGGGGGGCTCCAAGGGCACCTGGGGGCCCTTGGAGGGTTTAAGTTTTCTCCTTATACCCTATGGGTCTCTTCAGGACTGAACTCAGGTTGTCAGGTTCAGTGGCAAGCACCAGTATTTCATCAGCTCTGTACTCTTGCAAAGACAGAAAATGAAAATAAAGGTTTAGAAAAGTTCCAACGATTTCAAATAATGTTAAAAGTGACACAAAGCCCATTTTAACACTACCATTTGAAAAGTGGAGCATTGTTTTTAAAAGCAAACATTCTGGGTCACAATGTCATGCCCTGCTCCTGAATTCTAAGTTGACTGTCCTAGACCATAGAATCTCAGAATTTTATATTTTATTAGGATTTACCAAAGAACTTTTGTTTACAGTATTTTTCATTTAAAATGCAAAAATAAAAACTAAGACCTTACAGGTTTTATTTTTAAGTAATCTAAACATATTTTTTTGTCTTTTATAAATTTCATTTTTATTTTATATACATTGGTGTTTTGACTGCATGCAGGTCTGGGTGAGGGTGTCAGATCCCCTGAAACTGGAGCCACAGACAGTTTCGAGCTGTCATGCGGGTGCTTAGAATTAAACCCCAGTTCTCCGGGAGAGCAGCCAGTGCTCTCATCTGCTGAGCCATCTCTCCAGTCCCCAAAACATGTATTTTAGTTGAAAAGTTAGTAGTATAGAAAACAAAACTACAAGCGAGGCCTTGTCTTTATAGGCTCAGTGTGTGGCTCAGCAGACGGTGGCAGAGTCATCTTGTCTCCCTATTCAGTCTTTTATAATGTGTTGTTTTGACTGAACAATCCGAAAAAAGACAACCATGTCTCACACACACAGCTGGAAAGCTAGTACTTTACGGCCCTCTAGAATAACTGTGGATAGATATGCTGTGATAGGACAGTAAAGTTGTATTTCAACAGTCAGCTGCCACGTGAAATCGGAAACAATACCCTAGATCACTTCCAACTATTACATTAAAAGCTGTTTGTCTTTTGCACATTAAATCCTTCGTGTACACCAGCTGTTTATATTTCTATATTAGTCACTTAAAAACAAAAGTCACTGAGTGATGTTTATCTCCAAGTGCTGACATACTTCACTAAGCTATTTCAAATTATTAAATTTATTACACTACAGGCAATCTTACCTTAAAGCACATAGATTAAATATTGGGAAGCTGTCAAGGTATCAAGTGTGATTTAGGCTTTCCCAATTTTTAATTATGACAACAACAAATATAGCTAGTTCTTTTTTTCTCTGCTTTAAGTGACGAACTACTCCTCGCTGAGAAAGTAAACACAGTAAAGATACAGCCAGTGCTTTCTAGTTAAAAAGGGGACAGGTTCTGCACAGGACAGCAGGTCCCTCCAGCCATGCTCAGGTACAGGAGTCCTCCTCACAGCCACCTCGTCTCAGCACAGCAATGCGCCCTGCACTCAGTTCCAGGTTCCCACACTAGAACTTTTCAGATGTGCCCTTAAAGGCTGCTTTCACAAGCAAGACAGCTCTGCCAGCTAAACACTTGCAATGCAAGTCTGACGACCTGAGCTCAATCCCTCAGGCCCAAGCAAAGGTGGAAGAGGGGACAGATGCCACAGAGTTGCCCTCTGACCTCCACAAGAGTGCTGCGCACCCTCCACCCCACACATATGTACAATAATAATAATAATAATAATAATAAACAAAATAAAGGGGCTGCTCACAAATGGCTGTAACTCTAGTCCAAGGGATCTAAATCCCTCTTCTGGCCTCCAACGGCTCTGGGAAGGCATGCGGTACACAGATGTACACGCAGACAAAAGACCAGCGTACACCAAAACATTAGCAGTCTCTTTTAATTCATAAATACTAGTTAACCTGTATGTCCTATGCTCTCTCAATACTTATTAAAGATTGTTATATTAGATTGTACTAGACTTTATAAAAATAAGTAAGTCTCTAAGCCATCTACCTGTAATCCCAGCACTCAGGAAAGCAGAGGCAGGCGATTTGCTGTGATTTCGAGGCCAGCCTGGTCTACAAAGCGAGTCCAAGATAGCCAAGGCTACAAACAGAAACCCTGTCTTGAAAAACCAAAACCAAAACCAAAACCAAAACCAAACAAACAAAAACAAAAAGTCTCTAAATATAACATCTGTAAACTGAGTCAAAACAGGGCTCTTGTTTTCTTTTGTTTTGAGTCTCACTATGTAGCCCTAGATAGCCTTGACTAGTGGAGCTTGGTCTGATGCCTGTTACTGGCCTTCAAGATCTGGGTACATCTATCTTTGTTTTGTAAACCTGCCTAAGATGTATCTGACTGGTTGATTAAACAGCCTAAATCGTGCAGGGCAGAATCCGGTAGGCATAGCTAAGGTTCCCGTGCTTTGGAGGACAGGAGAATCAAGGCACACAGATGGACAGGAAGAGAGGAGAAAGGACTGCAGGATGGGTTAGTGTGGAGAAAAATACTCATGGGCCAAGAGGAAGGACTCCAATAATGGCATGAAAAGATCTAGATGAAGAATACAAGCAAGTACCTAGGGATTATGGATGAACAGTGGACTAGATAATGATGATTAAGGCAGATGGCATTAGATGGGGGCTGGGAGATGGATGGTAAGGTTACTGACACAGTGTAAGTAAAATATCTGCCCAGGCCAAGGAAAATTAGGCAATTATCAATCTAACACGTGTCTGTGTCTTATTATTTGTGATAGCAGGTTAAATAATACCACCATGATAATCTTAGGGCTAATAATAATAAACATTATATAGCCTAACACATTTCTTTTTTCTTTTTTTTTTTTAATTTACAACACTTGACCTTGCTATGTAGCTCATGCTGGCCTTTTAGTAAAACAAAACAAAACAAAAAGATCCTCTTGCCTCTGTCTCCAAGTACTAGGATTAAAGGTATGCACTACTGTGCCTACCCAGTAAAAATGGTTTTAAAGAAATAGCTCAAAATTACAAAACAAAGCAATAAAGTAGGCTGTAAGAGTCACTCAATAGACACTAATTTGCTGATTTAACTAATCGTGACTACGTATGTTAGCGTTCATGCCGTCAATCCATTCCACTATACACTTTATTTCAGAACAAACTAGGTGATCCAGAACCAAATACACAGCCTTCCCCCTACATTTGTTCTCCAAACCTGCTTTGTAAAGGTTGCTCTCTGCCCAAGTCCACAGACACTTCTTGTTGACATCTATGTCCTTTTGGTGGCTTCCCTTCATCATATCTTCAGTGCCACGCTTGACAGCCCTCTCACCAAGTTCCATGTCAACACCGCAGAGGCCATCCCTGCCCATTCACCAGTCTTCTCCCTCCAGGGCCCTTCTTTATAAACACTGCCAGCCTCACAGGTTCCATTTTCTAAGCTGTTAGTATATGCGCCAGAACACTGTCCTGGCACCCTGTCTGCTGTGGTTACTGCACCACGCCTGTCAGTTAGCATAAAGGAAGTACGCACTATCTCCATACGGTTATCTGGTTACCGACTCTGTCTGACATACTTGAAAGTTATGCTGTACCAACAGGAGAGGAAAGATAAATGATGCCCGCACGTACTGGCTATGTATTAATACCAGAAATGTTAATATGTCATCTTATATTTTAAAACCAGAACAGAGCAACAAAACCAACTTTAACAATTTGGGGGTTGGGGCTTTTCAAGATTTATTTTTACTTTTAATTATGTATGTGTGCTCATGCATGCATTTTTGGAGTGGAGTGCCCCTGGAGGCCAGAACAGGGAGTCAGATCTCTTGGTACTGGAGTTATAGGTGGTGTGATCCACTAGCCATAGGTGTTGGGAACTGAACTCCGGTCGTCTGCAAATAGCAAGCACTTAAATAGACTCATTCTCTCCAGCATCTGGTTCCATTTTTCTGAGACGGCTCTCACAATATATCACACTTTGGTATGGAATTTAATCCTCCTGCCTCAGCTGCCCAAATGCTGGCCCAATTTAAGCATTTGAAGATACAGAGTAACTAAACTCCACACAAGTTTATGTGAAGAATCCATTTGTTTAAGAACGCCTAAGTAAGGCCAGGTGTAGTGTCACACACCTTTCATCACAGCACTAGTAAGGTAGAACAGATGGATTTCTGAGTTCTAGGTCAGCCTGGTCTACATGAGGGGTCCCGGACAGCTGAGGCTACACAGAGAGACTCTGTCTGGAGGGAGGAGGGGGCAATCCTAATTAGTTAAAAAAAAAAAAATCTGTCTCTCTCTAATTATTTCTCTATAGCAATATGGAAATGTTTTAGGGAAAACTCACGCAACTCTTCCAGAGCAATGGTTCTCAACCTGTGGGTCACAGCCCCCAGCAGAAATCTTATTGCAAATTCATTTGTAAAACAGTGTTAAAATGCTTCACATCATGATTTAAGTAGTGATTACATGAACACATTTGTCAAAACTTGCCTAATAGTAATTTAAAATCTGTACATCTGAGTACATGTGAATTATCTCTCAATTTCAAAAGCACATATTGGAAAATAAAATGATTAGGCCAACGGCTCTTTTCCTACTGGCCCTGAGCTTCCTAATGGAGCCTTATCTATCACAGTGACATCTCCGGCCTTCTTGGCCTCCTCACTTGGCAGCTGCCTTCATCCCCTCAGTCTCTGGGCAGGAATAACTGATGAGACTAATGCAGGGAGAAGAGGCGGCAGCAGTGCCGGCTCTTCAGCCCGGCTAACTGGGAGGCGAAGACAAGAACATCACGTAGGCCCAGGGCCTTAGGATACCAGCCTCAGCGGAACAACAAGTCCAGTTCAACAGCGAGTTCCCGAGCTAGAGGAGTGCTTACGTGCACTTCGGACTCCATGCTCCTGTTCATTTGTTTGTTCTGTTTTTCAAGACAGGATTTCTCTGTATAGCCCTGGCTGTCTTGGAACTTGCTCTGTGGACCAAACTGGCCATGAACTCATAGAGATCCTCCTGCCGCCTGCCTCTGCCTCTGCCCTCCCAAGTGCTGGGACTAGCACCCACCACCACCAAGTTTATCTCTTTTGTGGTGTTAATCTTTTGGAAAAGGTAACAATTTTACTTCTCCATACCTCTGGTTGGCCACCTGAACCTCAACAAATTTAGGAAATATAAAATTCAGCAGTAATGTTACTAGTGATTTCATGAGACAATAAGAGTTGCCAACTTTTATCAATTTAAGTTCTGTATGACTCCATGGCATATGCCTCTAGGAGTTCTAAATCTGAGTAGGAAACAGAGGGCAGTATTTTTAGATTCGCTCATACACACTAAGATAAGAAATCTCGGGTGTGAATCCTTACCATACAAATTACTGGGGTAAAACCCATTTCCATATTTTGTACTTATTGAAATTTTAGCACAATGAAATCGTTCAGTGAAAATTTCTCAACCTCTTTCTGCTGATAAGGTACCCTAATAAGAAAGAAATGGATAATGCCCTTCAATAAAAAGAAGTATTCTTTTAAGTTTTTGTTACTGCAGTGGTAGGCATCAAGTCCAAGTGCATACCAGGCTAATGCTCTAACCCGGCGTTACATCCGACACTGGAAAAGTGTTAATAGCAAAATATTTCCCCAAAGCATCTCTTTCATATAAGACAATGCATGACCTAGCTTATGAAGGAAAACACATACTTGACAGTCAAAGTAAGTAACCCTGAGCTTCAGAATGGCCATTCTAATGGTGCATTCACTGTGATGCAGTTTGGGACTGAGCAAAGTTCTGAGTAGCTGCCTTTAAAGTCACGTGATACTTAACAACAACAAAGTCTCACTACAAAGCACTCACTGGCTGGCCTAGGATTTACTATACAAACCAGGCTGGCATCAAACTCCTGAGTACTGAGATAAAAAGAGTGAGCCGTTATATGTGGCCTTTGATGTTTTTGTCTGTGATTTTGCTTAAAATTTTATTTAAAAAAATTAGCACTAAAACTAAGAAAGAATGCACCCCTGGGTCAGAGCCTTGAACTCTGAGCAAATGCTCTGATTATCTTATCATATTATGACTCTCAGTTTTAGCTTAGGGCTCCTTTTTCTTTCTCTCTCTCTTTCTTTTTTAAGATTTTAGTTACTTTTATATTACACGTATGAGTGTTTTCTGAATGTGTGTCTGTGTACTACATTCATGAAGCGCCCATGGAGGCCAGAAGAGACTGTCAAATTTCCTGGGACCGGAGTTATAGATGTTTGTGAGCCACCATGGAAGTGCTGGTAATCGAACCCTATCCTCTGGAAGAACAGCCAGTGCTCTTAACTGCTAAGCCATTTCACCAGCCCCTTCATGTAGCTCTTTAATTCAATGGCATTAATTCTTCATATGCCCTAAAATTCACGTTTATTCTTATTTTCTCGTATGTGGACAGTTTTGATATTTTACCTTCTCCTTAACCAATTGCCTGTTCCACACAGAACTATGCCTGGAGTCTTATTTCTAACAACCCTTGATACAATTACATTGATTCTGTCCACATTGTGGTATCTGGAAAGTCACTGCTCATTTTTCAGCTTTCTTAGATAGTCAGATTTTAAAAATACACTTATCATTACCAGCTTGCACTACAGAGTAAACGACTGAATGAATAAATAAGTAAATCAATTAAAATCCCTGAGGTCTGTGATTGGAACACATGAACTCTATGTTTTTATTTTAAGGAGCACTCACATATTAGTTATTAAGCCTGCCTTTCTACTACATGAACTTGCTTGATTTTACCCAGATCTTGTTCTTGGTCTCTGAGTAAGATTTACAGCTTTAGTTCAGATCCCGTGATGTTCTAGCCACACTGTTCCCTCCTCTGCAGAGGCAGAGACCACACCCCGGGGCCTGCTGCATGCTACGTAGCCTTTCTCAGCGGAGCAACCTCTTTAGCCTTTCCAACAATTTCTGAAATTGTGTCATCAATGAGAATTAAGTGATATTCCCACCACTATGGGTAAGCATGTCTAGAGTAAAAAGATACTGAGGAAAAAAGATCACATATTTAGCCACTGTGCAGATTCTATTATTAATACAGTTTGTCTTTAAGTTCTCTAAATTATCTATGCATACAATTACAGCAAGAAATCATCGTCTCCACACTCTTCTGATGTTTATAACAAGTGAGAAAATTGTCTCCATAATCATTTCAATGGCCTACTAAGGTAACTTTTAGAAAAAATTTCCCTCTGGTTCTGTCTTAGGATTTCTATTGCTGAGACAAAAACACCATGACCAAAGCCAAGTTGGGAGAAAGGGTTTATTCTGCTTAGACTTCCATATTGCTGCTCTTCATTAAAAGAGGTCAGGACAAGAACTCAAACAGGGCAGGAACCTGGAGGCAGCGGCTGATGCAAAGGCCACTGAGGGGTGCTGCTTACTGGCTTGCTCCTCATAACTTGCTCAGCCTGCTTTCTTATAGAATCTACAACTACCTGCCCCTGGAAGGCACTGCTCACCATGGACTGCACCCTTCCCATTGATTATTAATTAGGAAAATGCTTTCCAGGTTTGTCCACAGCCTGATCTTATGGAGGCATTGTCTCAGTTGAGGCTCCCTCCTCTCTGATGACTCTAGCTTGTGTCAAGGCGACAAAAAAAAAATAGCCAGGACATATTCCTATTACCACTGTAAATTCTCCCTGAGTCTGAGGACGGGAAACAACAAAGCAGGAACTTATTTCTTAGCAAGCTGAGAAACTTAGCAGAAACATCATTTCTAACTGCTACGGCTCCACAGATGATTGTTGTCAAAATGTCAGCTAGTTTAAACACACCACACACACACACAACTATGAACTTAGAAACAGTATTTAAAATGTAATAACTTCCTATTACTTTCAGAATTATTACAGTTACAGAAGTAAGAAGCTTGAATATTAAAGAGGATAGTATGAAAGAGTCCCACAGAAGCACGGTCTAAAAGAAATATAAACAAATACTAAACATGCTTCCTAAGTATACAAACATATACATGCCATGGGAAAGACATATCTTAACAAACAGTACTTCACACAATGCATATGTCCATTACTTAAAGAACAATTTAGATAATATTTAAGGAGTAGGAATGTTCACAATGTTTGAAGAAAAAAAAATTAATAAGCTGTTTCACTTAATGAAAACTCCAAATTAAACTTCATAAATTATATACCCTTAACTTTTGGTTTATTTATTGCTGTAGCACACAGATACCTATTCATATGCATGATTTTGCTCTTAATATGGTCTACAGGTGGCACTAACACTGAAATCCTGTGTCCACTCACCACTTACCCACTTTAACAGTTTCTTGATTGTCACCCTGACAGGATTTTAAACCTAGAGTGCTTTGCTAGGAAGGGTGATCTAAGAAAGAAGACTCAACATGAATGTTAGTAGCGTTATCCCAGGACTGGAGTCTAGGGCCAAATGAAAATGAGAAAGCCAGTCAGCCAGGAGATTTTGTGTTCCAGGACAGCCTAGTTTAACAAAGAGGATAGAGTTCCAGGCCAGCTGGGGACGCATAGAGACTTCTAGGCCAACCAGGGCTTGGTAGAGAGACCCTGTCTCAAAAAAACAATAAGCAAAAGATGGGGTGGGGGGTGAGTACTAGCATTCATTCACCCCATTCTGCTGTCTCCCATTCCTGCCACCATGGCTTCCTTGCAATGACAGGCTGTGTCTCAAACTGTGGCCGAAACAAACTGTCTTTCCTTGAGGTGTTTTCTGTCAGGTATCTGATGACAGTGATGGGAAGAGTGACTAATCCATTATTTAGCTTCAAGGATTGAGATCTTTCATTCTACAAATTAATTGTAATTGCACATCTCCTATCACCTCTTTCAATTCAGACAAACTAAGATCTTACACAAAACAAGACTTCAGATGAATTTAGTCAACTTCTAAAAATAAAGTAGTTTGAACTTGATGCCAAGTGACTGAATTCCAAAACTTAAAGCAACTTTCTTTCTAAGCTAGTGAACTAGTTCAATTATTTTTGTAGAAATTCATGGTTCCAATTTTGCATTTTTCATTTCCCTAGTTTTATACTTTTGTGTATATAAAACTACCAATATATTTTATTAGATGGGCAATTTGAACATTTTCATAATACTCTCCTAAGTGAAAACGTAACAGATCATGATAACCTAACATTAATTTTTCCACTACCTGTACTTACATCTTCTGTTATAAATTATGACCTGAATTGCCTCGATGAAGAAACATTCTTATTACTACAAAAGTAATGAGTACATATCACTGTGGTGTTGCTTCTCTCGCTATTTCAGAAAGCTGGTACAAAACTTTCTTAGCAATCTTTCTTAGAAAAAACATTCTCACAATGCCCCTTCCACTCTTTGTCAGGCTGTGGCTGAGGGCTCTGAGTTCAATCTACTCGAAGTAAACGCTCCACCACTGAGCTACAAGCCAGGGCTCACTCATTCTGAAATGTAATGAGGGTCTAATTCAGTTTGGAGGAGGAGTCACAGCTGCCTTACTGTAGCCGTGTCTAAGTTGAGGGCCGCGAGCAGCAGCCGATCTTCATGATTTCAATATTAAACTTTAGCATCCAAGAGCAGGGCACAGCTAAATTTCATTTCACATACACCAAAAGAATTCAAGAACCATTTCCTGTTTTACAGCTGTCAAATACAGCTTTAGCATACAGCATGATAGAAATTACAGATTAATAACTGTCTTTTGTATTTAATCACAGAGCAAGTCTCAGTAAGATCCGGGCTTAATTCTCTAAGAACTGAACAAGAAAAATATTGAGGTAATGTCTTCTCCACAGGCTCCTACATGGAAAGACTTATTATACTTCTGTATCAAACAGTGGTCAATCCCCAAGATATTATAAGGCACTGAAGAAAAATCAATGCAGATAAACCAACAAAGCTTGATAGCATGTCAATGAAAGCCAAGAACCATACTGGAACAGTGTTAGTGGAATGTAATTGGCCATTACCAAGCGAATTGCTGTAATGACCTCTACACAGGGAGAGGCTCTAGAAGATATAAGATGGAGGGACATTTTTCAAAACTTCACTTCTATCCACTGTTAAGCTAGCTTTCCCAATACAGAGTTGTGTGACCACAAAAATAAAATAAGCACTTGAAACATCCTTCCTGTTACAGCTGCTAACACCATGGTGCCTGCAAGGCCACCTAAGACCTCACAATACCAGGGCTCTTTCACAAAGATTCGGCCAGGATAATGTCTCCGTGGTTTACTCTGTTCTCCTGTGTGGAAATCTAAGGCTCCATTGTATTCTTTTCTTAACTCTCACATTCCACTTAGCTCCTCAAGTTAGTACACAGGTTTAGACTTAATACTGAGGCTTTGAGCATCAACTCCTTCAGCACCAACTCAAGTACCTGCTTGGGATGCACTGTTGATTCCTCGCACTTACGGTTCGAGAGTGGCGTTATCCTACCTCCAAGTTCTGCCCCAGATTCTAGGATATGTCTGACAGCAGAGGGAAACCACTGAAGAAATTCAGACAAACCCTTAGGTTAACAATGACAACAGAAGGCAAGACATTAAAAACAGTAAGGCATCACAGGTTTAAAACAAAAGACTAAAATCTGAACAACAGATCGCATCAGGCACCAACTAACTTATTTGCATTCCCTATGCAAGTTCACCTTGCAGCCAGCTTCCAAAGCCTGCAAGCCCTGGCTTTTACCACATGGCCCCTTCTCCAGCAGCTCAAGCATTTCTGCATAGCAGAGTCCACAGCTCATCTATGCCCCAGTTTGGGGAAGAGTTCTATGCATTGCCTCTGCACCCCTTCAAGTACACATTCTGTCTCAGTCACACCCAGAAGTGGCGGGCGTTCCTGCAGACCGCTTCTCCAGCTGCGGTTCTAGCACTGCCTCGCACTGTCGCTCACTTTCTTCTGCGATTCCCTGTGCACTCCCCCTAGCACTGCTTGTCCCTGCATAGTTGTTTTTACAGGTTCTTACGTGGATCAGCTTTGGCCTGGGTGAGCCCAAGTGAACTGTTACTCAGAAGGCTGTTGACTGGGGCCGGAGGGCAGTGGCAGCGTTTACAAGGGCATAGTATATGCAGGGCTCTGGGTTTCTTTCTCACAACCAGAAAGGTTAGAATGAAGAAACTGCATCGTTCAATGAAAATCTTCTTTGCCCGCCCCGCGATACCCTTTCTTGGGTCTCCTCAGTCTATCACTGTTCAGTAATTTAACAGTAAATAGCATTTAACTTACTGTGTACTTAGCTGGGAAGGTTGGCAGAGTTCTTTACCTATAATGTGAGAACAGGAGTTCAACCCTTGGAATCGACGTAAAATTGTTAGGCTGTTTGTGGAGGAAGGGCTAACCAGAAGAAGCACAGGATCGCTGGCCAGCCACTTGACCTAACTGGTTAACTCCAGACTAATGGGAGACCCTGTCTCAAAGGACAATGTTTTTGAGGATGACACTGATGTTGTTCACTGACTTCCCTAAGCATATTCAGTTTATGTTGCTGTATACAAACATACACATATACACACCACATACTCCTAAAAATTTTACTGTGTGGCAAGAGATAATTTCCCCTACAGTTCTTGGCATTTCTGTACCATTATAATTACCTGAGCAAGGAAAAAAAATACTCTTAAAGATAGACTGACTTACTTACTTATTTATTATGTATGCAGTGCTCTGCCTGCATGTACACCTGCATGCCAGAAGAGGGCACCAGATCTCATTATAGATGAATGTGAGCCACTATGTGGTTGCTGGGAATTGAACTCAGGATCACTGGAAGAACAGTTAGTGCTCTTAACCTCTGAGCCATGTCTGCAGTCCCCCCCCCCCAAAAAAAGGTACAATAGTAGTCTCCATCTTTGAAGATGCTCCACAGCTATAAGCTATATGATGCCCTCTTCTTCCTAGAAATGTGTTTTTAACTCTTTTTAAGGCAGTACACTATAGAGATTAATTATTTCTGCTTCCCAAGAGGAGATTTATGTAACAAGGGTATGTGTGTATATTGGCTAGGACCCTATCTAACCTATCTAACCTTTTGGTGTCCTACATTTAGGGTTCCATGTGCAAATAATACCAGGTTCTTTTTTTTTTTTAATAATTTATTTTATTTTTTGTGCATTGGTATGAAGGTTGTGAGCCGCCATGTGGGTGCTGGCAGTTGAACCCAGGTCCTTTGGAAGAGCAGGCAGTGCTCTTAACCACTGAGCCATCTCTCCGGCCCCTAGTACCAGGTTCTTAGTCCCATCACTATGCAGTGATATGGAGAGCAGCATGAAAATGCTCTGAGCAGGGGCTGGCAAGAGAGCTTGGTGCAGGAGCACTGGCTGCTCTTCCAGTGGACCCTGGTTTAGTTCCCATCACCCATGTGGCAGCTAGCAATCATCCAGAACTCCAGTTTCAGGGGACCTGACACTGGTGACCTCATGGGCACCAGGCACACAGTGATGTAGATATACATGCAGACAAACACCGTACACATAAAAAACTAAGTAAAATATTTTTTTTAAAGTTGTGAGCAATATGCTTTGTCTTCAAATACAGATTTCATGTGTCCTGCTACAATATCTATCTATCCGTCTGTCTGTCTGTCTGTCTGTCATCTAGCACATATTTGTGGTTTGTCTCCTGACTGGACATGGACAGATACAGTTCTATGAACAGCTTTCTTGAGAACTGAGGAGCTGTGTGAGAAAAGACTTAGAATGTCACATATCAAGATGATCAATAAAGTAAGAAAATATCACACTCACTTATTCCAATCTGAACTAGATGCCCACCAATCACTAAATATTGCTCTCAATGCTAAAGACACACAGATGAATGCAACACAGTTCTCCCCATTTTTCACAATACACAAAAATCATGTGCTTTTTCCTTTTTATGCCGGCGGGCATTACATTTACGCATTCCAGTTTGTTCCCAGAAGCACTGAGTGTTGGCACTTCTCCTCTATCTTTCTGGAAATACTCTGTCCATGTGCGCAGCACACACACACACTTCAAAATGCACAGCCCATTTTATCAACCACTAAAAATGTTTATAAAAACTACTAACTCCCTGATAACTCCCTATGACCTTTCTGGAAGATGTTTATACTACTGTATGGAATAATACTCTGCTGCCCAATTACCAGGGCTGATGGGCAAAATTCCCTATCCAGTTATCTGCATGGGAAGCTACATAAAAACACAGGAAGCACTTGTTTACTTGTAGATGAATTTTAGTATCAACCTGTTTCTTACTGAGGAAACGCTCCAATTATCATCAAATTATCACAAATCATGCCGAACCTACTGGTGTGCAACCAAAGCCTTTACACTATGCATACAGGTTCCATGAGCTAGGAATATGCATGCTCACCTGTGGCTTGCTTGCTTATCTTCTCCACAAGGTTCAGACTTTTATGTCGAGTCTTAGAAACCTGGGGTGATTCTGAAGTGGCCCACTGGCTGCGTCTGGACCATCATCTCAGCAACGGTTCATTCACCACAGGTCTGATGACTGGCTAGGCACAGCTTGCGCACTAGAACTAAGACCTGACACCAGCCCCTCTCCACAAGGCTTCAGTTTCTACCGCCACAGCAGCCTGCTCAGGGAGGCAGGCAGAACAGGGCTGCAAAGAGAAGCAGCGTTCACTTTTCTGACTAGGGCAAGGAAGTCACTTTTGCCGAATTCTGCCTTCTACAGATTAAAAACAAGTCACAGGTATATTCAGATTCAACGGGGGAAGTAGATCCTAACTCCCAAAGGGGACAGAAAGTCATAGACAATTACGCTGAGCAAGAAATTATTACAGCCATCTTTGAGAAATGTAACCTATCATAACAACGATCCTGCTGGTTACATAAGTACAATGAACATGAATCTCTTTGTCAGTTTAACTTCTGAATACAAGAAGTTTTACAAACATGATTCTTTGGGAATAGATGCTAGCATTCACATAATACCTGAAACCTTCCCGTGAAGTAACTATTGTCAACTGAACTGAATTCAGAACTGGAATCATTTGGCCAGAATACAACCCAGCATTTCGAGGAATCTAGACATGTTTTCAAAGTTCTGGCCTTTCTTCTATGCAAGCAGTTAGTACAGATAAACTCACTCTGTGCAGATCAGAACTATGCAAAATACAAGGGCTTTCTGAATGCTGCGTCAGGTAGATGGAAGCTCCTCGAGAATGAAAATGTCCAACCAAATTTAACAGTTATGCTAGGTAACAACTGGCTACATGTCTGAATTGGTAATTAAAAACAAAACAAATGATTAAATATGGCAGGGGACATAATTCTCTGCCACAGTAACAAAGGGGATGTCTAATAGATATGTACTCTAGCTTTTATTAGGTGTTTAAATTCATAAAGGAAATAAATTCTAAGGAAGAAGTCCAGATCTCTATAAGCAGTAAACATGTGTACATGCCAGAGAAACTGCAGTGGGTGCCGGAAATTGTGATCTATCATTATTCTGATTCTTTTTTTAAAATTTCTTTATCTTATGTACATAAGTGCTCTATTTGCATGTACATCTAAAAGGCCAGAAAAAGGCATCAGATCACATTATAGATGGTTGTGAGCTACCATGTGGTTGCCTGGAATTGAATTCAGGACCTCTAGAAGAGCAGACAGGCTCTTAACCACTGCCCCATCTGTTTTTTTGTTTGTTTGTTTTTTAATTCTTTATTAATTACACTTTATTCACTTTGTATCCCCCCTGTGGTTCCCTCCCTCCTCCCATCCCAATCCCTCCCTTCCTCTACCCTCTGCATGCATGCCCCTCCCCAAATCCACTGATAGGGGAGGTCTTCTTTTCCTTCCTTCTGATCCTAGTCAATTAGGTCTCATCAGGAGTGGCTGCATTGTAATCTGTGGCCTGGTAATGCTGCTTTCCCCTCAGGGGGAGGTAATTAAAGAGCAGGCCAATCAGCTCATGTCAGAGACAGTCCCTGTTCCTACTATAATGGAACCCCCTTGCATACTGAACTGCCATGGGCTACATCTGTGCAGGGGTCTTAGGTTATCTGCATGCATAGTCCTTGGTTGGAGTATCAGTCTCAGGAAAGACCTCTGTGCTCAGATTTTTTTGGTTCTGTTGCTCTCCTTGTGGAGTTCCTATCCTCTCCAGACCTTACTGTTTCCCCACTTCTTTCATAAGATTCGCTGCACTCTGCCCAAAGGTTGCCCATAAGTTTCAGCATCTGCATTGATATTCTGCAGGGCAGAGCCTTTCAGACGTCCTCTGTGTCAGGCTCCTGACTTATTCCCTCTTGTCCTTCTTCTGAAGTCCATCCTCTTTGCCTTTCTGGATAGGAAGTGAGCATTTTAGCAAGAGCCCTCCCTCTTGATTAATTTCTTTAGGTGTACAGATTTTAGTAGCTTTATCCTATATTATATGTCTATATGAGTGAGTATATACTGTGTGTGTCTTTCTGCTTCTGGGATAGCTCACTCAGGATGATCTTTTCCAGATCCCACCATCTACCTGCAAATATCATGATTTCCTTGTTTTTTATTGCTGAGTAATATTCCATTGTGTAGATATACCACAATTTGTGCATCCATTCCTCCACTGAGGCCACTGCACCATCTTTCTAGCCCCATTATTCCAATTCTTGAGTCTGTGTTTTCTCTGAGGATTCAAAATTAGGACCTTATGTGTTTCTGTTACTCATTTCCTTTACATTATTCTTTTGTTTGTTTGTTTGATTTTTGGTTTTGTTATTTGTTTTTTGAGACAGAGTTTCTCTGTGTATCCTTGGCTGTCCTGGACTCGCCTTGTAGACCAGGCTGGCCTCGAACTCACAAAGCGCCATCTGCCTCTGCCTAGAGTGCTAAGACTACAGGAGTGTGCCACCACGCCCAGCTTATTTTAGTCTTTATCTGTAGTTAAAGCTTTTCCAAAGAGGAAGAGGACTGTTTGCACTACCTGTTTTGTCATTTCTGTTAACAACGACTATGGTAATTCTGTCTTGTTTCTGGCTTGCCTGACAGTGCTTCTACGAACCATGTAAAAGAAAGAAGTGTGTCTCAATGGACAGCTGTTAGTTTCTCCTGCAGCTTAACATCATAACCTTTCCAAAAATCCATGTTTGCAGGAAAAGGGGAGTTAATCAGTTCACATGAAATTTTCTATTTGTTCTAATTATATTAAACCAAACCTATTTTCCAAGTTGACATTCACGTTTCTGTGAGGCAGACGTTCACCAATTTTCTGCTTTGTTTACAATGATAGGTACCAACTACTTAATCCTGAAGCAGGAATGTCTTTCAAGACTCACAGCAAACACCTTTTTCCAACCTGACAAAAGTTCTTCTTTTCAGAACATCTAAGGTAGTGTGTCTCTCTCACGGCTTTCAAAGCAATACTAAAGTATGATGAATTCTGCTTTGTTTGTTCTGTTAAAAAATCCCTGTATAAGTGAAGAGAACCTCGTAGTTACTTGAGATTATCTTACATAATTTGTATGTCCTTTCTGTAACTTAAAGACATAACAGTATTCTTTTTGTAGCTCTTAGATAACAATCTCATGTTGTCATATATACTAGCAAATGCTTTGTAAAACATAATAAAATAATGCTCCTTACAGCCCTGATCTCATTATTTTTCCTAGAAAAAAGTTAACTCTCAAAGGCCAAAAATAAAGGAAGAATATGGCAACAGTCGGTATAAAATAACGAAGTTTCCATCAGGTGCTTGAGCTTGGAGGTCACAGTTGTCCTGAAATGATCTCCCTTAACTTTTAATTTTCATTGGTAACCTATTCTTTGGTTTCTGTGCAATAGTGGTAGTATTTTTAGGGTATAATGAAGAAGGTATGTAAAGAATTTGAGTAACTTGTCAAAGGCTATACTAAAGATATCATTTTTTTAATTTTAAGATTTGTTTTATGTGTATGATGTTCTGCCTCCATGGGCATGTATGTATCCGGTGCTCAAAGTCGAAGAGGCCACTGGATCCCCTATAAACACAGTTACAGATGGTTGTGAGCCACCACATGGGTGCTGGGAAACAAACCGGGTCTTCTCCAAGAGCAGCAAGTGCTCTTAACCACCAAACCTCTTCTTTGACCTCTACACTAGAGTTTATGAAAAAGCTGAGAAAACTTTTCTGTCTTTCTCTTAGTTCTTATTTCATTCTAGTCAACTGAACTTTCAGCTTACCTATGGCTTATAACTATGTATTACAGGCAGGTGTGTTATTGACTAGTTGTATGACTTAATCTTCATAGCTTTTTAATTTTAAATTTATTAATTTTCAAAATGTGGTTAAGTTCAATCATACCCCATTTTAGTGAGATAAAATCTTTTGTAATTCAGAAACTATAGAAATTCCACACACTGTGAATTCAGGTCCCTTCATGAGTCAACTTTAAATAAAGAGTGAACCCCACGGGATATAAGACAGGTTGGAAAGTTCAGAGAGCTTTACGTTAATCCAGTTCCTTACGTGAACCCATAGTATTGAACTTCCTGGCGTGTCCAGCTTTGATGAAGGGTTCCTCACTCAATACTGGTCAGTGCTATCATGCAGGAATGCAGGCCCACCCAATGGAGCCACATTTTCTGGACTATTTAAGAAGTCAGCATTTCATTTTGACCAGCACATCAAATCAGTAAGTTTATAGACCCCAATTTGTATTAACATTTGGATAGTGCAAAAAGAGAAATATACATTGGAGATAAGTCATACTTTGAATTTTGATCTGTTTCACATACCCATGAACATCGTTACAATTCTAATAATGGACCTAAAACTAAACAGTTTATAGTTTACTGAGTTATTGTGTTATTATGTAGGTAAGTTAGACTAGAAGTATTAACTTATTGTATTTCTTACAACAAGAGTAACTTTCAGCAAACCAATATAATCACACTGTAACTTAAGGACCCATTAACTCCAAATATCATGCTTTTAAGAAATTTAAAGTACTATGTAGATTATTTTGTCATTGAGTGGTTGGCAAATCACTGTATTATATACTAACACTGTAGGTACACTAGAAAAATTCAGTATACGTCAATTTCAACAGACTAAGCATTCATCACATTCCCAACTCACAGGATAGCAATCATCAAAGAACTGAGGAGACAGTTAACAAAATATATTGTCACAGCAAAATTTCTCCAAGAAATAAAGACACAAGCAAGTTTCCAAGTGGCACATTTCTTATTCAGGCAAGAAAAATTACTTACCCATGGTGAGTTAATTATATTTGACTGCAACACAGCCAACTCTCAAGAAGCTTATTTAAGAATAAATAGCCTTTTAGAGTCTGGGGAGGTGCTGTAATGGCAGCTTTTTCCCTGGACATAACAGGATTCCATCTTGGGCTTTGCCCTGGTAGCTATGGTAACTAGAGCAGAACAATACAGTGCTAGCCAGGCCTAAGGTACTAATAACAGTACCAGAGCTACTGGGACTCCCTGGGGATGAAGTCAGAGTCAGGAGACCCTCCCCTGAGACTAACCACCTAACTCCCAACTGCAAGCGGTCTTTGGAGATGCCAACAGTACACGGGAATTAGAAGTTGAACTGAAAGTAGGGCTCCATGAAGCAGCTTCCATGATGTGGCTATCATCATAGGTTTGTACTTGGCAGTGGCATGGGGGCAGGGGTGGGGCCATGCATGCTTTTGTAAATCAACCCTCAACCTGAAAGCTCTACAAATGCACTGGCCTCACCAAGTTGGACTCTGGTTAAATAACGCTTTGATCTGCTCTGAATGTTCATCTGTGGTGATTAGATGTTCCTCCCAAGAAGTGCAACAGGAAGCAGCTCAGTTGGCAAAGTGTGCGCTTCCCCAGATTGAGGACTTGCGTTTGCTCAACAGCACCTACTACGAAGGCAGGGCGTGGGGGCAAGTGCTCGAAGTACTGTCAACAGGAAGCAGGGGGTGGGGGCAGAAGAACAGTAACTGGGGAGATTTTCCCAGCTTGATAAGTTACCTGTTATCAGTTATTGGGTTTTGTTTTGTTTTTCAAGAAGTCAATTCCAAACTACTTAAAAATTTAGTTCTACAAAGCTTTTACACAGAACAATGATAAGAAAGAGTATCTTCAAGATTAAGAAGATGTTGATCCTGGATAACCTGAAGTGGAATCAAAAATATATGAAGAACGCAAAGAGGCTAATTTAAGCAACCAATAAGCTGTGTTTTACAAACATGTGCTGTTTGAAGCTGACTACTCTTCACTAACAGGTTTTTAAGGAGAAAATCATTTGCTCTATCCTTCGCATCCTTTGTGCTACTAAGAGGGACCCTGATTTGCACTCACAGACTTAACCATCCCACTGTGGAGTTCTGTCCATCCCCATTCAAAGCAGAAACTGAAACTTCTCAACCTGCCTGGCCACATGGGCACCTAGTAGGTTAGCATTCACAGAGTTATAGTTGATTTAAAAAAAAAAATGCTCTGGACAAAAAGAAATAAATGCTCACTACAAAGAGAGAGAGAGAGAGAGAGAGAGAGAGAGAGAGAGAGAGAGAGAACAACCGCTTCCAAACCCTTGTCTCTAAAAATTAGATTTTCCTGCAGATTTGATGTTTCTTAATGCATCTCATTCCAAAGTCAATGTAAAACTTCTATGAGAAATTTACGTGACAGTAAAGTCATCTGGACAACTCTGCTCCAATCAGAAGCATCAATCGATCAGTTGTGCAGTTCCTGTGTTGTCAACTGTTAAGATCTCCATAAACATACAAAACTTCACAGGTTTATTTTTCAAGCTCAAACTACAGTTGCAGCTTTTCACAAGCTCACTAGGTCCTCCCACTGAGTCTTCAACTGGAAGTAGTTACACAGAACGCAGACTGGAAAATATCAAGAGAGCACACAGAATTCTCTAAGTGCCTCCCGAATAAGGAGGCTCATTAAGAACAGAGCAGAGCGCCCTGTGTCTACCCCTCAACACATCCAAAACAAGAAAGAATCACATGTACCTGGCAATACCTATGTGAAAAATTTCACAGACAAAACCCTAAGACTGCATTTGAGTTCTGCATTAACGGATAATCTACAATCAATTCTGACAATACAGTAAATTAGAACCATAATTAAATGTAATGTAATCCCTCAAAACAATTCCATCGTTTACTCTGTACTTCACAAACTATGTTCAATCACTGTTGCTGTGTTTTGAATTCAACCAAAAGACACAGTTGTCTGTTTTCGTTCCTCATATATTTCTTTTTTTTCTATTTAATACTCTTGGTTTTGCCTCCCGGCCTAGAAGTCTAAAATATTTACCATATGGCCCTTTGCAAAGTCTGCCAGCCTCTGCTGTGCGCTAGTGCTATTCCCAACACGCCATCACCTGAGGCTGGCCTGCCAGTGCAAGCCTACTGGCTCAGAGCTGTCAGCTGCCCCACTCATTTTTTTTAACAACCTCTCCAGATGACTCTTATGCAAGCTAAAATTTAAAATCTACTTGAAACCTCAAGATTTCTTTTAGAATGTTCTGGCCTTTTGGATAAATTATTTGTTTTAATCAGTAAAATACGAGTGTCATCCCATTATTTAACTGTTGAAATTCTATAAATTATATAAGGTGCAGCATGACAACTGACATCAACGGTTGGTGACTACTACCTCAATGGAGTTCTAAAGAATACTGTACTGACCCGCAAGACAGGTTTATTACCTTTTAGAAAACTGAGACAGTTATTAAAACCATTATTGAAAATTAAACGATAAGCACTTAGAGAAGCCATATTAAAATAGGTGTTTCTATTATGCAGAACATCACTACCTTCTTTTCACTATATTTTATTATTATTTGTGTCCATGAAATTATTATTTCAATATGTTGCGTATGCAATATAATCACGAATGTTAAGAAGTCTATAATCACTAAAAATAAATATCGATTAATTATATATTGAATTTAAGTTTGAACTCAAATGAGTTTCAATTAATTTTTCATAGTTTTGTCTAATAGTCTGATAGATACAAAGTTGTAGCATTTTTGTTCGTGTGTGTGTGTGTGTGTGTGTGTGTGTGTACCAACAGGTATCTAAAGTCCTTCTGGAAAGAAAAGAGGGAGGGGACTCACCCGAGGAACTCTGGACTTTACAAACACAAGTGGTCATAGCTAGTAGCCCACATTAGCCGTTCCCATCATCACTAGCCTCATTATGGCTTATTTCCAGAAATTCCTTCAAGTACCAATGCTGTAGAAATACACGTACTATAAGAATTCTGTTCTTCTGCAGTCTGAATACAGACCCTATCTCAGGGAGAAAGAGCTCTGAAGGCCATTTATTTAGAAAAAGCTAACACACTGGTTCAAACTCTTATGTTGCTTTGTTAAGAAGAAATTTCCATTTGAAAACTAAAGAAAAACATTGTACATAGTTAGGAATAAATGTAAGATATCTGAGATAGAGGGTACATATCAAACAGCATAAAAATCTGTAATGAAAACAGACTTTGTATTGCTCTGGTTTGAATGATTTTGCACTCCACAAAACTTAACATTAAACCAAAATATCTAATGACAGATACCACAAAAGTAAAAACTATAAAAAAACAAAAACAAAAAACAAAAGAAAACAACAAAACACCTACGATACAGGCATAAGAAGAGAGAATGTCGAAGAAGTGTGAGGATTGTCAGGTACGAGAACAGTAACATTCTACTACATAGACACATTTAATGGTTCCTTCAACAAGGGCAAACTCTTCAGCTTAGCATTTAAGACCTTCCACTAGCTGGTGATTGCTAATAATTTTTCACTTCTGTCACCCACCGTCTCTGTAATTTTTCTCTAGTTAAAATTTAATCATAGCCTAGAAATGTCAAAATTCCCTGTCTATTTTCACTAATGTTACCCCCCTCTTCTTAGTCAATGGTCCCCGTCTCTGCCTTTTTAGTGTAACTAAACTTTTGGTTCACATAACATTTCTCTAAAACCTCTGCATCCCCAGCATCTTTGTAACATATACAAAGACACTCTGTATCATTTGCAGATTTGTTTCTTTTTTACCTTAAAAAATTTTTTTATGTTGCTGTTTGAGAAGAGATAACTTTCCTTTTTAATCCAGCTAGACAGTCCAGGCTTCCAACTCATCAGTCCTCTAGATCCTCCTGCCTCAACCATTCCTCCAATGCAGCGGGACTACAGCTATGTGCCATCACATCTGCTACTTAGACATTTATTTCTATTATAGTTATGTGTGGGTCATATAGTTCCTAACATTGTATGTCCGTCTTACTCAATTTTCTCCTCCCCGCAGTACACTCCATAGGACTGATTTTCTATCAACTGGAGTATGATAACGTATACACATAAAATAATCGATGTGATCTGCAAGGTTACATAGACATTTTCCTTTGTTTTCTTATGGAGAAAAGTTATTGCCATAAAATATCCTTTAAAGGTTCCACCTGGGCTTCAAATATGCACAAGACTCTAGAGTTCAATCCCTCGGATCACAAAAACAAAACAGACCATGTCTAAAATAAACAGAATATAGCTTATTTATTTCTTTAAAAGACAAAGTAAAGAGTAATTCCCCTGCCATTAAGTGATTAAG
>NW_026596095.1:25976479-26024644 GCF_907164565.1 Psammomys obesus
CCTGCGGCGGGCGCGGCTGCGGGCGAGCGGGCGGCCGAGCCAGCGACCGAGCGAGCGCGAGGCGCCGAGCCGTCCCGAGCCCAGCGCCCCGCCCTCCCGACGCGCGGCCCAGCGCCCCGCCCTCCCCTCCGCGCATGCCCAGTGCGGACAGCTTCGCCTCCAGCCCGCGGCCGGCGAGGCTGAGCCCGCCCGGGGCCGCGTGTTTCTGCTGACCCGTCGGCCGTCTCCCGAGGGGCGGAGGGCGGCTGAAGTCCCCACCGGGAAGGAGTCTCCCGGCCCCGAGAGTGCGGGGCAGGGCGGCGCGGTGCAGCGGACGCCCCAGGCGAGCACTTGCGGGGCGGCGGAGCCGGAGGACGCGGACGCCCGCGGGCGTGTCCCCGGGGCGCATCAGGCTGCCCTCCTGGGCTGGAGGGAAAGCGGGTCGAGCGGACGGTGGCCGCAAGGTCACGGCCTCCCCTAGGGGAGCGCACACCTAAAGCCCTCTAACCGGGCAGCCGTCGGACCGGGCCCTCCGGGGTGTGTCCGCCGCTCTCCCGCTGGGCCGGGAGGGAAAACGTGCTCAGGTCTGAAAAATTGAAAGTCCAATTGCGGCCCGGGGCAATCCGGTGAAAAGTGAGCAGCCCGGGGACTTCCCATCGCGGGCACCGCCTCCACCTGGCTTGAGTGCAAGGTTCGGGTCCTTGGCTCTCCGAAAGGAACGGAGGCAGGGGGAGGCCTGACCCTTCTGTGGTTGATTAGGGCGCGGACTCTATCCCTAGGCTATCGCGAGCTGTAGGAAGAAGATAGCTGATCTCTTTCCTCTTTCGGCTCTTATTCTCTGAGGGGACTTTCTTCATCTTGACTCACAGACCGGTCTCTACTGTTCACATACACAGACCAGAAGAGCCTCTTGGTGTGTTAGGTACTGGGATTTTATGTGGTTTTTCTGAAATAAAAATTCTGCATAACTAAAAACAGGTGTGCCCAATTTACAGCAGCTCAAGCTGCTGGAAGAAAAAGACTTTTTTTTTTTTTTTTTTTTTTTTTTTTTTACCCGCCTCAAAATCACCTTGCAAAAGTCCACTAGGGCTGTTGTAATAATCCCCACAAGCAGGAGTGGAACAAGAAAATTACTGAACTTCTGGCGTCCAGAAGACAAGTCTGGGCAGGGCCGTGCACCTTCTGAGGGCCCCTCTCAACTTCCAGTAATTCTTCGGCTTGTGGCAGCATGGCCCCAGCTTTCACATATTTTCCCTGTGAGCTTCTGTGTCCAATTATCATTTTGTTTGCTTATAAAGACACTGGCCGTGTAGATTGGGAAGGCCACGCTAGCAAGACTCCATTGACCGGTGCCTGCAAGGACCTCATTTCTAAACAAGGTCACGTTCCCATGTGTTAGGAATTTCAGCATGATGGCCGGGGCACAGTTCAGCTAGCAAGCCTGCCCGCCCCACCTCCTACACCCCACCCCCATACATACATGTGCCATGTTCCACTTATTTTTTTTTTTTTCTTTCAAATATTTCCAAAGGACCACACTGGGTCTTTGTATTACGTCACCTGTTTGATTTCTTCCCTTAACTTCCACAAACGTCTTTTAGAGGCTCCGTGTCGAGCTGCTTTAAGTTTTTGTGTTACTTTCTTTGCTAATTATGTATCACAATTTCAGGGTATCTTCTAGTTTTCGTTTGCATAGATGAGTTAAAGTTAGAAAAGCAGCTGGGTTTTTTTGTTTTGTCCTCCCACCTGGTGCTAGTTCAAGCATGACCCTTTAATACAAGCATGACCCTTTGGTGCTCCCCTTGCATGCAGCCACGAGCCATTTCTTCATCTTTCTTGTTGATTAAAATCACAGGGCAGTTCAGCAACAGTGTTTATGTTGAACTCCGATACACAGTCTTGTAACTGTAGTGAGGTATTGCATCTGGCAGTGGCTAGTTTAAGAAATGATGTAACGCCTATGGTTGTTTGTTTTGTTTTGTTTTTGGCTTTTGTCTTCCAGATATGGTCTGGCCATATGACCCTGGCTGGACTACACACTCTGTAGCCCAAGTGGACTCCCAAGCGTGTCAGTTCTCCTGTGGCCTCTCACGTGATAGGAATGTGCCACACTGACTCATAGAGTCTGCATAACTCTTTCTTCTCCTTTTATAGAAATACAATGATTTTTTAAAATATTTTTTACTTGAAATAGTGGTTCTCAGCCTATGGGTTGCGACCCCTTTGTGGGAGTTGAACATCCATTTCATAGGGGTTGCCTAAGACTATCAGAAAACATAGATATTTATGTTATGGTTTGTAACAGTAGTAAAACTACAGTTATGAAGTAGCAATGAAAATAATTTTGTTTGTGTTCACCACAACTTGAGGTACTGTATTAAAGGGTCCCAGCGCTAGCAAGGTTGAGAGCTACGTTCTCTGTGTGAGCATGTCCAGAGCCGTCTCATCTAGACTCTGAGCGTCCACTTCATATCCTCGCTTCCATACTTTATTTTTTCCCTTTAATATTGTCACTAGAATGGCGTGTATTTTTTTTTTTTTTTTTTTAGCTATGACATTTAAACGTAAGTCCTAAAAGGTAGTAATTTTTGCCTTTCCTTTTTTGCTATTACATTCTTGGTGCTGAGAACAGAGCTAACACAGCAAATGGTTCATGAAGGTTTCTATATGAATGAAAGTCTTTCTGTCCTTTTTTCCCCTCTGATTTCATCCTAAAAGAGCAAGAATGGTGGCTGCTCCTGCAGAGGACATGGTTTTTATTCCCAGCACCCTTATGGTGACTCACCACCACCCGTAACTGGAGTTCCAGGGGACCTAATGCCCTCTTCCGGCCTCCACATATACCATGCAGTCATATGGTACACAGAAATACTTTCCAGCAGAACGACCATATATATTAAAAATGAAGAAGAATGATGTTGGGATCTTCCTTATAACAATAAAACAAATTTTAAAAATAAAGAGATAAACTTGGCACCTCACAGTAAAAAGTTATTCAATAACTACAATATAACAGCCACATTGTATTATTCTGCTTTAAACACTGAATCCTCTCCTGGGTTGAGTGTTCGGCCGTTCACTCTGTTCATAGAGGCCCCTGCTTTCAAACAAAATGAGAAACTACAACAATTGATCGCAATATTAGTCATGGTCACAAACAACAACCAAGAAAGAACTGCTTATATGAAGAGCTCCTCCCAGAAACCAATTCACTTTCCCAGAAGTCAGTTCACTTCCCCCCACTCCAAGGTGGGCATTGGCCAAGATTTAAGTGGGCCTATTACAAAGTGAAGTACAGGTTTGTGATGCCCAGTGTAGAGATTTACAGATTTCCCCACGAGTGTCCATAAGTATCACATTCATTTGTATAACAAGTTCTTTTGGAAATTGATTCGACTCGGTAAATGGTTTTTATTTGAGAGAAAGGCATCAAGGAAAATATCTTTGAGAAAGACAGAACATCACTAATTAATGCCTTTAGAAGGCAATTACAATCCCTTAAAGGAAACCTGCTAAGGGGCCTTCCAGACGAGAATAAAGGAAAGAGAATAAAAAGAAGAAGAAGAAGAAGAAGAAGAAGAAGAAGAAGAAGAAGAAGAAAAAAAAAACATAGATCACATTGGCCAGACACTAAAAGAATACTTGTTAAAAATAAGAATAATAGGGAGCTGATTGCCTTCTCTTTGCCATGAAGCTCTGAGTATCATTTAGAGGGATCTCGCTGGAGTAGTTAACTGAACTTCACAACAATAAAATGAATGATTTCACACTGAAGTTTTCTACCTAAATCCTTTCTTTTTAAAAAATCCTTTTTAGTGAAATCAAGCTCGTCTAGATTGAATTACTGAAATGTTTTACCCTTATTTTAGTCCCTGTTCACTGTTCCCTATACCATTTAATTATTAACAATGTTTTAATTCCTATGAAGTCCAAATTGTCTTTTTCATATCCTGTCAACTCAAACTAATGTTTATAGATTTTAAAAAAAAATACAGTCCTACATTTTGAGACAGGATGTAATACTTAAAAATCAGCTAACCCAGTTATGGAGCATCTCTTCCAAGCTGGGTGCTGATGTGTCCGTTACTTCTCGAATCATTGTGATTAGCCACATGATAAAAGCAACTTAAGGAGGTAAGGGATGTTTTGTCCTACAGTGTAAGAAGATACAGCCCTTCCTGGCATTGAAGGCATGTTGGCAGGAGCTGAGGCAGCTAGAAAGTCTTCAGTGTCAGGAAGCATAGTGATGGGTGCTAGTGCTGAAGGACCTTTCTTTTTACGCCGCCCAGGCCCCCAAGCCATGGAATAGTGCTACTCACAATTAGGGTGGGCCTTCCCACCTCAATTTACCTGATCTAGAAACCAGACAGGCTCAGAGGTTTGTCTCCATGGTGAGTCTAAAACCCATCAAGTTATCAAGTCAGGAATCCCTGGCTAGATATAACTAGAGGTATATATTAAGTAAAGTGAGGGTAAGACCAGTCTATTTTAAAAGCCTCTTCCTGTTCAAAACATCTCCTAAGTCTGGGAATGCAAAACAGAAAAGAAGCCAAAGATGACTTCATAAGAAGGTATTTAAGAGAAGGGTAGAATTCTTCTTTGGGAAATGATGGGGGGGGGGATAGTTTCATTCCAAAAGAAGGATGCATCATGACCCACGATGCACAGGTCACATTGATCAGACACTAAAAGAGTACCTGTTGAAAAAATAAGACTTAAAACTCAGTATGAGAAGACACATTGGCGAAGGACTGAAGAAAACCAGATAGAAGAAGAATTAAAACTTGATAAAGCTGAAAGTTTCAGAGAAATGCAATAACGCGGTTAAAACTAGTGAGGACAAAGACAAGTAGTATCATTTAAGTCATACTGAGAATATGTGTCCTATTTAGGAATCAGTACACTGGGTGAACACAACAAAGTCGTCCTTGAATGTACAGGAAAGTTGAGACAAATAGTTACAAATTAAGTGCTATGACTACTACAGCAGAAGAATTATTCGTGGATGGAATATTTAACTCTACAGAAAACCTGGAAGGGGATACTATTAACTAGGCAGAAGGCTCGGTGCACAGGCCTAGATACAAGATTCTGAGAATTCTACAAGACTTTCCTGTGGCTTCAGTGAAGCAAGCAAAGATGTAGGCAAATGGGTGTCATAAGCCAAGAGGGCACCAATCTTATGGAGCCTTGGGTGCTAAGGTGTGGCTATTAACCTGAAGGTAGCATCCAGAGAAGATTTTGTTGTTGTTTGCTGTGTGTGTGTTTTCTGAGACAGAGTCTCTCTCTGTAACCCTGGCTGTTCTGGAACTCACTCTGCAGACAAGACTGGCCTCAAACTCTCAGAGATCTGCCTTCCTCTGATTCCCAAACTCTGAGATCAAAGGCGTGCACCACCATGCCCTGTATCCCAGAGAGTTTTTAAGCTTGAAATGCTGTTAAATTTATAGTTATGTCGCTGTAAGAAGAACATAGCTAAGAAGGAAATCCACATAGGAAGATGTAAGACTGTTGGGGAAAACTCTTAAAATATTCTAGGTAAGACTCCTCCCCAGAAGACTCAAGCATCCTTGATCGAGAGGGGTCAAATGATTGTAAAAGCCAGAGGAGGTGAGTGACTTCAAGGAACAGGGTTGCTGAGTGCATCGAGATGGATGCACGTAGGACTGGGGCCACGTGTACAATCTCAAACCAGACAGATCCCAGCAGAGGCGGGAGATGGGCATGTAGACCCCATGAAGAACTATTGGCATGTGAATTGCCGGGAATCAATTCTTCCTTCTTCCTTTCTTCCTTCCTTCCTTCCTTCCTTCCTTCCTTCCTTCCTTCCTTCCTTCCTTCCTTCCTTTCTTTCTTTCTTTCTTTCTTTCTTTCTATATTATAATTGCCTTATTTACATTGTGCTGGACAAATATTTTACCTAGCTATCTCATATCTTCCAGCCCTGTCCCATGCTGTCCGCCTTAACCATTCCTATCTAGGCTACCTTCCATCCATAATCCCAAGATAGTTGCTTGTATTCTTCATCTGGATCACTCCCTTTCCGTGCCATTCTCAGAACCATGTAGGCCATTCCTCCTGGCCTACATGGTTCTCTCTCTACCTAATCCATGGTGGCTTCCTCCTTCCTCCTCTCTTCCTGTCTGTCTGTCTTCTTCGGGAATCAATTTTCTTTAATGCAACCTTTGTTAACTGGGCTATATACTTCAGGGTAGGTCTCTTACTCAAGAGTATTGGCCAATATAAAACTGGATTTTGTTTTGTTTTGTTTTTTGGTAAAGAACACAAAATTAGTGAGGACAAAAGTGGAATGAATCTGGGATGAGTTGGATGGTAGGGGAATGAATATGATCACAATATATTGTATTAAGTTCTCAGAGGATTAAAAATATATTTTTTTAAAAAGCCACAAGAAGAGAGCTGTAAGATATGTAACATGACACTTAATAGGAAATAACAAAGAAATTAAAAATAAAGAAGAAAGAAAACGCAGTCATCAGCTGGTTTAGAAGTTGTACAGCATTATTTGCAGCCACCATGGCTCATCAAGTGACTCAGAACAGAACAAGCTTATACATGGTAGAACTACATTTGTGCGTTTATTTGTTGTTCATGTCCACGTCTGTGTGTGTGTACACGTGTGTGCATACATGCTGTGGTGTATGTATGGAAGTCAGCCTGTTGGATCTGGGTCTCTCCATCATGTGGGTTCCTAGGGTGGAACTCAAGCCGTGAGTCTTGGCAGCAAGTGTCTTTATGCTTTGAACCATCTCGCTGACCTTAAGTAACAACCATTTTAAATAATAAAATAATACTCTGTTTAAGGTAGTATGTCAGTTTTACAAATAACAGAACATGCTCACTAGTTCAGTCAGTCAGCTTAGGATCTGGAAACAGGAGCAGAAGTAAAATCTGACTCTCAACCCAAATTAGCATTTTGATAGAGTATAGATAGATACAGTGAGGAGAATTTCCTGTGACTTCAACTAAGTAATGGATACCCTTACAAAATAGCCTTATTTGGAGCAGGAGTTTCAAGTCTGTAAGATATATTTGTGTTCCTGGTTGTCTGAAATTTACAAGTATAACAGAACCTGCAGTGCTGTAATATTTCACAGATAGCTATTTACAAAGCTACTTTTCTTTAGGACGTAGGCTCATTTATTCTTGAAATAACCAAGAAAGCATACACAAGTTTCTCACCTCATTTTTTATGTTGCATTTGGTAGTAATGAGAAAGTTGTGCCAGAGTAAGCATGTGGCTTGAAAAGACCAAGAGATTTGATAGTTGAGAACATTACCAGAATGGGGGCTGGGGGGGGGAGGGAGGGGGAGAGAGAGAGAGAAGTTCAGGACACAGTATCAACCCCATTCCACTGCTGCATATGTTCTCTTTCTGAGCAAGTGACCCCACCTCTGGCTTTCTGACCCCCCCCATTACAAAAACTGTGAACGAGCCCAAGCATGCTGGTATGATTTCAGCACTTAGGAAGCTGGGGCAGGAAAATCTTCAGTTTGAAACTCACCAGGCTTTATAGCAAGTTGCCAGGCCACTTTGCCATGCATAGGGAGGGCTTGTCAGGTGGGAAAGGGGGAGGGGAAAGGAAAAGGGAATGTAAGGGAAGAGAAAGAAAGAAAGAGAGAGAGAGAAAGAGAGAGAGAGAGAGAGAAAGAAAGGAAGAAAGAAAGAAAAGAAAGAAAGAAAGAAAGAAAGATTGTGATTTATAAGCAGGGAGGAAAAAACTAGCACTTAAATACAAGAACTAGCCGTCCCACGGAGCCTGGTCTGGTGGAGGCTGTTAGCTCTACCTCCTAGAATTACCTCCACTCTCACCCCACACATGTGCATATGGACTCACTAAAAAGATTTCTTCACATCTCAAAACATTCCATTCCTTCTGACCTGGATTGGCCTAAAACAAAACTGAGAAGAAATCTAAATGAGCTTCTGTTGCTCATAGGGTTATTTATGTGTAAAACTAATTGTATAAATTAGGCATTTTACAGATTTTTTTCCTAATTTGATCACATCCAGCCCTTATCAAGTAATTCATAGTACCTATGAAGGTTCCGTAATAAACACCAGCTCATTCACTCTTCTGAATCAAAAAGCCTCATTAACCACATGTCTATTTACTTACAGTTCACTGATAATTGACTCCCCTAATGCTGACCCTGAAGGGCTACACACATTCAAAGTACTAAAGACTGTATAAAATTTGCTTAATGCCTCTGTAGTCATTTCCTGTGACTGCTGTAACAAATGACCCCTCATTTAACAGCTTCAAATGACATAGATTCATTACCTAACAGGTTTAGAAGTAAGATGTCCAGAATAAATCTTACTGGGGTAATCTCAAAAGTTAGAACTGCTTTTATTCCTCTGGGAGGTTGAGGAGAAAATTGGTGGCCTTATCCCTTGAAGCTTCTAGAGGCAACTGTCATTCCCTGTGTGTTTCCCAGCTAGCTGCCTCAAGCCCTCTTCTGTCATCACGCCTCCTCTTGCTCTTCAGCCTCTCTCCCTCATAAAGACTCGTGTGGTCATATTGGATCTACTCTGGCAAGCCAGGATAATCTTCCCATTTGATGATCCCTTAATTTAGACACATCTGCAAGAATTCCTTTTGTTTTGTGAGGTGTCATAGTCCCAGGGTCTAAGGATTAGAATGTGGGCATCTCAGGGATGGTGTAAGCATGCTACGATGTTATGTCTGAAGTATAAATTGACGTCTTTTTCTTTCCAAAGATCAGAATGTATTGAGTAATAGTAAATTCACAAGCTGCATCGGTTCTATTAGCTGCAATTTGTCAAATAGTTCTGATTTCCCTGATTGCTGGCTATTGGTTATATAAGCTATTTAATTCCAATTTTAATTTTAATAATATAACTCAGATCCCAATTATCCACTACAAATCCCTTCATCTCTTCTTCCCAATCCCCCTTCTCCTTCTGTGTAACCCCACATGTAGGTTACAGAATGGTTGCCAAAGGTTAAAGAGTCCACAGTAGGATTTATAGAGTTCAAAGAGGACTTACTATAGACACAGGCAAAGAGCATATCAAGACAGGAAAAAAACCTCTGCAGGAGTTAAATAACTAATTTCTTTGGAGCTCGGGGTCAGAAGTTTAAGTCAGCAAAGCTGAAGTTCAGTTGAGCTGAAGGGAAGTGTGGGACTGTGAAGGCCACAGAGGCAAAGGACAGGGCCAGTTCTTGACAAGCAGACTGAGCAGACAGATGGTGCCAGGGTTAGCTTCTTTTGTCAAGGATACAAACCTGGAAGAAGTAATCGAAAGTTACGGATTACCTTGCCTGATCTACAAAGTGAGTCCAGGACAGCCAAGGCTACACAGTGAAACCTTGTCTGGGGGGGGAGGGGGAAAACCTGATCAGAGGGGCCCATGGTAATGACTGAGGCATTTTCTTAATTGATAATCGATGTTTGGGGGTCCAGCCTACAGGTTCCTGCTGAGCTACCATCCCATTTTCCCTCATAATGGACTGTAACCTGCAAGATGAAAGAAACCCTTTCCTCCCGCAAGCTGGTTTTAGCCAGTGTCTTATCACAAAAACAGGAAACAAATGGATGGCAAAATAGCGGCAGCAGCAGGGCATCAGTATCACTGCAGTCCCTGGGACAGACAGAAACTCTGCCTGTCAGTCCCTTGACCAGTTCACATAGTGGTCGTGTGACACCGCAGTGTTAGACATCCTCCTGGTGAAGGTGTTGCTGATATGTGTTGGACAAGTGGTGCCTCAGTTCCCATTTTACCAATGAGAATATTCCCCCCCACATACTTTAGGGTAAGATGGGAGTCCTGAGGGATGAAGGGGGGGGACTCAGTTTCTGAGAGAAGTTAGAAATATTTCTGTGATTTTTCTTCCTATAGAGAGAGTGTTCTCTCATTTCTATGAAGTATACGAAGAGGGAGATATATATTAACCTGATATTCCCACAAGCTGGATCTTATAGGTCATGAAACCGCTTGTATTTAATTATAACTGCAAACAATCACTGAAGTATCATTGAAGAGTGATTAAAAACCAATTTATGACTTAAAAGAATACTCCGTTGTGGAGATAAGAAAATGGGAAGCTGACATCCAGAAGGTTCTTGCCTCCATTGGGGTGAGATATTCTCCAAGTGTGCCAAGGTAGCTGTGAGAAGAAAACAAGATGTGTTTGGATCTACAGTGAGAAAGGATGGATTCTCTTGATGAACTGGAAATAGGGAGAATGTCAGGGAGGAAGTCAGACTAGGCATAAGATTTGTCATTTAAGGGAGTAGTTAGATGGTGGTGACGTGGGAGGAAAGTCGGAATCATCACACCTTAGACTTAGCAATATAAAGACTGTAGGTGATTCAACAAGAATGGTTTCTGTGACTAATAGGAAGGGAAGTCATGCTTAGAATTTGAAGAAGGTTTCACACGTGATTGTTTATATACACACGAAAGGAGTTTTGCTTTGGAAGTGAGCAAAGGAATGATGTGAGGGGGGGTAATGGCTTAAAGTTTGCTCCTGCACTGAAGTGGATGATACACTGGTTAAAAGGGAGACAGATAATGGCAGGCATAGAACTTTTGGAGAGGCAGTATGGACTGTGACTAAGAACTGTTGAGGGCTGATAGACCAAGGGAAGAGCAGCTAGTATGAACCTTGTCACAGGAGGGAAGATGACACAGGTACAGATGGGTCATTGGATATTATGCTGGGAAGATACAATAGCAGCTTTATCTCAGAAGTGCAGGGAGAGCCATTAACGATGGGTGAGAGAAAGGGAAGGGGGAAATGGAAGGAGGAAGAAGAGAGCATGGAGCATGGGTCTATGAATCAAGACCTAACAGGTGAAGCTCTGTGACTGGGCAACAGAGGTTTGTCAAAATTGAAAAGTGAGCTGTTTTAGCCTGGCCATGTCATTTTCTTCAGTGACCTGGTGTGCTCAAGAAGATCTGCAGACCAGGTAAGAGCACATGTAAACAGAAAGCATCAAATTTGACATTGGTGCTGCAGAAGAAGTGGTTTGGTTTACAGTCCTAAAGCACAATGGCAGTGGGAGAGGTGGCTAAGATGAGTGGAGGATGGCTAAGGAATGTAGAAACAGCGAGGTCCTATGCTGTCATCCACATGATGCTGAGACCACAGAGCAGGGTGAAGAAGTTAGGAGTCGATGCTGTGGCCTGAGTGGGGTTATCCGTGAGTAAAGGAGAATGGCCAAGAAGTCAGCAGACAGCAGCAATGAGATTTAGAGGCCCATGTAGCCAGATGGCATGAACTTCAAGAGATCAGAGGTCTATGCAAGAAGACAACAGGGAGCACGGAGACAGCTGTGCTCTCCATTGGCCTGTGGGTTGTGAGGAACTAAGCACACGCCAGCTGATGGAGTTTGGGATAAAATGGCCTTCAGGGAAGTTGCTTTATACTTAAGCTAGGTTCCCAGAAGATTGAGTATAGACAAGAGGAGTCTGTTATCTATTGCTGTTTAGGGTACCAGAACAAACAACTATTATTTCTCAAAACACTGCAGGTTCACTGGGTCCAGCTGGATAAGTTTTGATTTAACTATTCAGATGCAGCTGAAATTATATGAGGCTTTGAAGGGAGAAGGGAAAGAGTCATTCTTGTATCTGATGACTCTGTGGAGATGACTCAGCTTTCACTCTCTTCCTCCATATATATATATATATATATATGGAACATATATATATAACTTACTAGCATCTTACCTGGCAGTTTAGCAATCCCATATGTACAGGAGCAGAAGACATTAGGCCATCTCGAAATCCTGATCTAGAGTTGTCCCAGGGCAGTTGTGCTACTTTCTCTTTAAAACGTGAGTCAAGGGTCAGAACACATTCAAGGAGAAGGGTTCACGGAGAAAATAGGAGGGGCGTCCACGGGACATTTCTAAGGATATTACTTACAAATGGGAGTTTGTTGCTCTTTGTGACAGAACTTCCGAGAGTAGAGTGGAAAGACTGGGGTGTGAGTAGAGAGTCAGTAGAGAGAAGACTGAAAATGGAGTCTGAAAATGGAAGAGCAGGTATAGTGGATGAGAAAGGGGCCACAGGGATTTGAGGCATGATGAGTCTAATTCTACTAAAGCGGTGATCTCCAAGTCCCATTTCAATCATGTGCTCTTAATGAAAACATTTTGAGCACTTCTCAAGTTTAATAATTATAATCTTAATTGTGTGTTCAATAATGTTCTGCTGTGAAAAAAATGTGCTTTGTAAAACAAATGGGAAAGTAAAAATTATTTTTATAAATGGCATAGTAAATATTATTTTGACCAATTTGGTTAAAAATACCTCATCAATTAAAAAACACCTTGGTTTAAATACTTTGCGTTATAGTGGATCAGAGGTCTGGTTTAAAGCTCAATATGTGGCCATGAAATTTTTGGTGAACGCTTTACAAAACCAGTTCGGCTACATGGAGAAAGGCACCATTGCTAAAGTGTAACAATTATTTTTTAGTCCCATTCTCATGGTGGACATTTGTCTACCAACAATGCAAATACTGAAATTCAACTAGTGAATACGTATGTTTTAATCCTAAAACTAGTTCTTGAAACTAATGAGAAATTGCTATTTATAGAAATTTTTTAAGGAAGTGGGTCCTAAACCCACTGAAAGTACTTAATTGGAGGACTTTTTTTTAAGTTTTGAAAATGCCATTCTAAGATTTTAATTATGCAGATACTAAAAGATTTTGATATTTAAGTTGTTTTCAACACCAAAAATCACATGAAGGAACGTTCCTATTTTCAGAATGCTGTTTTTGTAGCCTTAGTGTCCCAAAGAACAATTGTTTTCTCCATCTTTGTTAGAAAGGTTACCATTGCCTGAAGGAACTGATGAAGAATTTTATTGCTTTAAAAATATGACATTCGCTGTGTTCATAGGAAATGTCAGCATATTGGGAATATGTCAACTCTTGGGGAATATAGGCATTACTCAGCCTTTAGTTTAGGAATCCTTCTTATAGGACGTCAGTGAGCCGGTTACTATGTGACTTTCATGGTCAGCATGCCTCTTTTTACAAAGCCTCTGTTGTGATTTGGAAGGATCTTACTTTACATATTTGCTTCATTGGCAACATCCTGCAGCACAGACAGTACCAAAATGCATGGAAGATGGTAGACATTAGAAGGTATTTCTGCCAAGCTCTTCTGGGGCTATTTTATATATCCAATTCCACAGCAAGCAAGGAAAGCAGGGTTCTTTTTTTTTTTTTAAACATATTTAGTAGCATTAGTGGAGCATGAGTCCCTTCTATCAATGTAGAGTATATTTTTATTACTCCCATTGTTAATTTTAGATACTCTGTTTTGTAAACTACATTTATTTTTGAGGAGATGAGGAAGGTGTGAGGATGCATTGCACCAGTGATGGATGTGGCTCTAAGTACAGTGGCCAAACAACATCAAGGTGACTGTTCTAGGGACATGTAGAGTGGTGGGCAGTTCATGCCGAAGAGCCACAACACAGTATGATTAGTTGGTACCACTATATACAAACAGTGGTTTTAACTCTGATTTTTACACTGAGCAACAGAAACTGGAGGGAGGGGCAGGTAATGAGATTGATATCAGCAGTGTATTTTTCTTACACAAAATTGAGAATAAAATCTATTAATGTTGAGGTAAAAGTCAGCGACTGATATGAAAGCAAGAGGACCTGTTAGAATCACCAGCACCCACAATCAACCTGGCATGGCTGTATACATCAGTAACCTCAGCACTGATGACTTGGGGTAAAGACTAGCAGATCCTGGCAGTTCATAAGCCATTCAGTCTAGCTGAACCTAAGAAAGAAAAAGAAAAGAAAAGAAAGAAGGAAGGAAGGAGGGAGGGAGGGAGGGAGGGAGGGAGGGAAGGAAGGAAGGAAGGAAGGAAGGAAGGAAGGAAGGAAGGAAGAAAGCAAGGAAGAAAAGGAAGGAAAGGAAGAGAAAGAAGAAAGAAGCCAGATACTCTGTATCTGATCTGATAAAGAGAAAGTACAGAATATGCTTCACCTCAGGTACAGGACTCTGGAAGGAAAAATAAACAATTGGGATCCCATGGAACTAAGACATATCTGTGCAGCAAAGGATGCCATGGTTTGAGGTAAGAGGCAGCCTGTAGAATAAGGAAATAGCTTTGCCAGCTATACCTGTGACATAGGGTTGGTGTCTGGAATATACAAATAATTTAAGAAACTAAATATCAAGAAAAGAACCCAATTAAAAATTGAAGCACAGACTGAACAGAAAGTTCTCAAAGGAAGAAATACAAATAGCTGAGGAATATCTTTTGGAAACATCCCTCACCATCAGGGACATACAAATTAAAAGTACTTTGATATTTCATCTTACTCTAGGCAGAATGGCTAAGAGAAAAAAAAAAGAGAAAGAAAATGTTCACGTGGGTAGGGAAAGAGGAACACTCGCTTTCTGCAGGACTTCAGACTGGTACAGCTACTCTAGAAACCAGTGTGCAGCATCTTCAAAAACTACACAGATATCTGCCATATGACCCAGCTATATCATTCCTGAGCATCTTCCCAAACGACTCTGAATTCTCTATAGAGCTACTCACTCATCCATGTTCACTGCTGATCCCTTCACAATAGACAGAAAATGGAAACAGCCTAGATGCCTATCAACAGATGAATATATAATAAAAATATGGTATCTCTACACAATAGGCTGTAAGAAAAAACATGAATTATGTAAAGAAAAAAATGAATTTTTTAGGGAAATAGATGGAGCTGGAGATAATCATTCTGAGCAAGGTAACTAGACCTAAAAAGACAAATGCTGCATGTTCTCTCTCATGTGTGGGTGCTAGCTTTGAATCCTTAGATACGTGTGTTTAAATTAGAATACTCATAAAGGGCAGGAAACTAGTAAGGGAGCAGAGGAGGGTATCTCAAGAGAAAAGTGACAGAATGCAGGTAGTGTGATGGTGAAAGGAATAAGGGAATGAGAAGTGTTAAATGGGGTGGGGCTAGGAGAGTAGGGCAGGGCATTGAGTCTGCAGAGGGATAACTGACTTTAAAGGTCTTTGAAAATGCCATGTGGAAACCTTTTACTCTGGAAACTTCCTAAAATATATACATGAACGTATCTAAAAGGAGGTTAAATGACAGTGCCCTATAACAGGGGGACAATGCCTTCCCCAAACACAATCTGCGATCTAATAAAAAGCCCAGAGCTAGGTAGGGGTTGTCTTTTCTCAAGTTGTTGGTCAGTTGTGTCCCATAGGCCTTTGCAAAATAAACATCACATGACATTGCAAATGCTTTTGCTAATCTGTGCAAACTGAATGTCAAGACCTATTGCTGAAGAGACGACATACTTGTATGAGTCTTAGGACATGGAGAAACCATGCTGGTATTAGCCTAAAAGCTTCATCTCTACTGGCTATCTTTCATAGAGCTAGAAGGTGCTATACATTCAGGGAGGGAAAAAAATAGAGCAACAGTCTTACCCAGCTGAGCCATGTAAGCCACAATCATGACTGCCTGGCAGGCTATGCCCACTTATACAATAGTGGCTTGGATTTATGAGAATAACCAAGTACTTTTTGATTAAACGTAAAGCCTACTTCATAAGATGGAATCCATGCCTCATATCTGAGCCAAGAATTCATGATGGCTGGCTACTAGGTCATAGTCCCTAAGTGAGAACCTATAACTGTTATTTGGCTACATGGGCACCATAATAAACAGCCCACTACATTCTCAACCTATGTCCAAAGAGTAGTAAATATCTCAACCCTCCCGATGGAAGCTTCTTTGCACAGTAACTCACAACCGGTCAACATGCAGAAAATAAGAGACTGTGGAGTGATCAGATCTAAAACGGACACCTATACCACAGCTTCTCTCTGCAAGGTTCAGGGGTCCTTGTGGAGGAGGGGCCAAAAACAATGTAAAGGCTAATTTAGTGGACATCTACAGTGAAGCAGTATTTTCCAGAAACGGCAGGGCTTACAGTGGTTGTAACAGCACACAGATCAAGCCAGCCAAAACCTCCTCATTTCTGGAGGAGGAGCTCATGAAGTCCCACCCTTACCTGAAGAGGTATTGACTGGGGAGACAGGGAAGAGTGAGTTTTCTTTGGGGATGTGGCTTCAAAGAGGCTACTCAGCCTCAGGATGGCATCCATGTGCACACAGGGATACAAAGTGAACTTAGAGGGCTTAAGAAAAAAAAAATTAAAAAGAACACACGAACTTGGGAGTGAGGCAAAAATGGTTGTGGGGATAGGGAAAGAATTGGAGGGGAGTGGATTTGATCAAAACTCATTATATATGTGTACGAAATTTCCAATCAATAAAAGGGCAACCTTTAAACACACACACACGCACACATACATGTACAAATGCCCACGTCTTGTTGACAAGACTCTAGGTGAAAAACTGACTTATCAAAACCACTTATTCATTTGGTTTCCCTGAGTCTTTGCATATATACATTTTAGAAATGAGACAAATGAGCCTCAGGCACTCATCAAATTTTCCTGTGTCTGTGGCGCCGATAAGCTAAGCACCCCAGTTTTCTACCCAAACACCCACCTTGAGAAGGCACTTCAGATTACTGAGAAGGGATTTAATCAGGCATGAAATGCTAGAAACAAAAAGAACACCCATATATTCTCCCTAAACAAAAGGCTCAACAGGATTTGTGCCACAAGGGAAAGCATGAACATCTAGATGCCAAAGGCAGATAACAGTAGGCTGAGTTCAGAAAGGACAGGTGGGTGGTTTGCAGCACAAGCTGTATCGTTTAAAGGAAGGATGCTGTCAGAAATGTTCATCCTCTTGGAATAAATAAGCACATTGGACCAGTGGCTCCCGGTCAAATCCTAGAATTTCTACCAACAGAAAGATAGGAAAGGAGATTTTGCTGGCTGGTCTAGAGTGACTATAAAACTAGCAATGGATATAGATGTTGGAGCCCAGTAAATAAGAACTCTTTCTTCCTCAGAACCCGAAGTACCTTCTCTTTTAACCTATGATATTGGTGGGCCTCCTTTCTTCTCCCTTTTCTCTTCTTTTCTCTGTAAATCTCCTTTGAATATGCTCACTTTGTTTCAAGGCTATAAGGCATCCTGGATCCAAACATACCTTCAAGTGTGTCTGTCTACTGCCTGTAATACTATTTCTTCTAGATGTCAAAAGTTCAAAACACACATATGGTCCAAGAAGAGAGTCTGATTGTCTCCCACCTCCCAGTGTGCCCTTCTTCTGGTTTTTACGAGCTCACTTTGTTCAAAGAACTGGATGTTGTTGGTTCTTTTTTGTTGTTATTTATTGCCTCTGCCCCACTCGGATCTATGCCACAACATCAGTGTCCACCATGATGCTGTCTCTGAACAAGCCACTATCTTCTCATCCCAGGAGCTTCCTAGCTGTCCTCCCTCCTTAACTCCCTCATCCCCCACTCCAGCCACAATCCAATCACCACACAGCCAGCAATCACTGTTATAAATTGTAAATTAGACCTGTCACCTGCTTCAAATCTTCCGAATATTTCCCGCTTTACACATAAGAAACTCTAACCTCTGTACCCTGCTTGTAAGACCCCCAGTCATCTCTCCCATGCTTGTATCTGTGTCATTTTTTGAAATACTTTCATACTTTGAACCACCTTTCTGTTTCCCTCACATGCCATTGCTACTTTACAGCCACTGAAAGGGCTCTTCCCTCAGCTAGGAATGTTGTTCCCCCCTCCCCCCAGATATTTTCATAACCCTCTCATCATTCAGGTCACGGATCAAGCATCTCAGAAAAGAATTTAGTTGTTCCACTTTGATAATGTACACAAAGAAATAACTTTAAGATAGTCTATAATCACTATAGTGATTATAATCTATAATCACCCTGTTTCATTTTCTTCATTGCCTAGTTTGATGTTTTATTTTGTTTGTTTGCTTTCTTCGTGCCCTAGAATATAACAACAATGAGAATGAAGATATTGCCTTCCCTGTTGACTGACACTGTTAGGACAATGCCTGACATGATTTCCTTTCAAACATCAATTGCATGCCTAATTGACTGCAGTGGAAGAGAGAGCTTTAAAGACGGAATATTAGCGGCCTCATTAAAACTATCTCATATCTAATTCTATTTAATGGGAGAAAAGGCCATATCCAGCAGCATCAGCTGTTTGGTACCAGGAGCAATGTCTAATGGAACAACTGTTTTCTAAAGAACCTTAATAGCTTTAGACTTCTGAATGAATAGGCTCAGGGAGCTCTTCCGAGCAAGTGCTATGCTGCTGACCATGAGAGGATTAGGTAGAGATAAGACCATGGAAAGGGGCCAACTCATCTGCTCTGCTGATTGCATGATGAAGGACTGGGAGAACAGAGCAGAGAGACAGCATTAGAACAGCAATTATAGGAGAAATATAGGGTAAAGCAAGGAGGAATTCAAATCAACTGCACAAACAGAGATCCATTCCTCTATGATGTGATTAATGCTTTCAAGGAAATTTACAATGTAAAGATAAGGCAAACATATTCTTATTTAAAATGAATCAAAGTTCTTAGTTTTATTTCATGTACTCCTTCTACTCAAATTATTCAGTTTTAGTTCATAAGTAATTTCAGCTGTGAGAGTATTGTTTAGAAATACATATTTACTAAATATATAACCACAAAAACAGGCTACAATGTAGTTCTTCCCATAAAATTTGTCTCTTGATATTGTTTTATTCAGCTGGGCATGACAGTGCATGCCTTAATCTCAGGGAGAAGACAGAGATAGGCAGAGCTCTGTGAGTTTGAGGCCAGCCCTGCCTGAAAAGTGAGTGTAGGACAGCCAGGACTACAAGAAAAACCCTGTCTTAAAAAACTGAAAAAGAAATTGTTTTATTCCTTCTGATTAGGGCTCAGAATATCCTCAGAAGTCTTTCTGATGATGCTGTTCAGGCTTCTTTTTTCGAAGTGCAACTGGTTTTCATGGGTTTGTTCACAAAACTTTTCAACCAACACATGTACACAATGCCACACACACACACACCGTCAACTAAACTGTGACTAGTTGTTGTCCTTCAAATGCATTCGTGTTGACTATCCAACTTGGTCTGGGGTGGGGGAGAAAGATCCAGCTTGGACACAATTTTCATGGTGGGATTTAGTTGGAAAAAAAATCGGAAAAAGTAGTTGAGGGCATAATTATCCTCTAACACTCCTCCAAACAGTTTTTGTTTTTTAGGTCACTGGAAACTCTTGAAGATTTCTGAAGAGATAGGTTTAAGGATCAAATTTATATAATAGAAATGTAACACTGGAAACTGAGAGGAGTAAAGTAGAGAAATAGCCAAGTAGGACAGGAACACAAGGTGAAGCTCCTTTAAAGGTGTTCAGTGGGAGAGCACATAAAAGAAGATTGTAAACGACACAAAAGAGACAATTTCTAAATATATTTCCAACTGGAGAACATTTACAATTTAAAGTTTGAGGGGAGGTAGATGAGAGTCTCTTGTTTCTGGTTTTAGCAACCTGTGGGAGAAGGATACAACTAAGTTAGGAGTAAGAACAATAGAGAGCTGTCTGTTTTGTATGTATTTTGTGTTTTGTTTTTGTGGGCAGAGATTATGATTTAGATGTCAAACCAGACAAGTGTGAGCAGAACCCTTGAACACTCATGTGAAGATCCTCAGCCTTTGAAAAGGCCACTATGACATTTTAACAGGAGGTTCAAGAGAGAGAGAGAATTAGTTGTACTGAAAGCCCTGGAAGCAGATAAATGAGGCCCAGGCAAGCAGGGGAGCTGGAAGAAAAATGTACTGGAAGAACTTTGGTGTGTGATACTGTGCTTAAGATTATAGAGGTGGGGAAGAGGAACAGAAAAATAGATTGATAATGAGTTTTCAGAAGGAGGGCTGTCAATAAAAAGAAGACTATTATTTTCAGAAAGTGAGAACAATGAGACTTCAAGGAAAAAAGACTTGGCTGAGTTACACATAGATATGGGGTTATAACATGCTATGGGTTGAATTTATGCAAAGAGTTCATAGTTATAAGTCCTCATTACAGTGATGTTGCTGGGAAAGCAGAAGGACCAACAAGCTCTGAGGTTGAGAAGGGACAAAAGAATCCAAGTTTCCAGAGTCTCCCTGTCCAGCTCCAGAAGTCAGACTGTTCTGGTTTCTCTGCATCTTCTTGACTGCAAGCATCAGCATCCTCCTGAAAAAAAAAAAAAGTAAATATTTTAGGTTCACTGTGAGCTATGCTCCCCTACTACTTAATTCATATCTATATTGCAAAAGCAGCCACACATGGACAATACCTAAACAGATGGACATGGTTTTATTCAAGAAAATTGGAGTTGTAAAACCAGATGTTGAGCTGTTTTTAGTTCACTGGCTAGTTAGTCAACATCCATTTCTGGTAAATTGATGCCTGGGGAAATTCCTATCTGGTTATGCTGGGACAAGTTTGATCTTTTTATGTTTTTTATTTTAGTTTATTTTTTATTTTTTATTTTTTTAGTTTTTTGTTTTTATGTGTAGGAGTATTTTCCTGCATGCATGTATGTATGTGCACCGTGTTCATGCAGTGCCTGAGGAAAGCCAGAAGGTGGCATTGGATACCCTAGAATTACAGTCACAGGCAATTATGCGCCACCACATGGGTGCTGTGAATTGGAACCTAGTTCTCTGGAAGAGCAACCAGTGTTTTTCAATGCTGAGCCATCTCTCCAGTTCTGATATAAGTACTATTTAACTATAAATTAACAGAGTTTGGGTATATTTGTCTAGACAAAACTACTTTTGTAATCTCAGATTTTGCTTTCCATGAGATAAAACAAACGAACAAACAAACAACAACCCAGTGGCCTTTGAACTCCAAAGAAAGAATGATGGAATTGTTAAACTTCTGAGTTTTTGAGGCAAACATCTGTATAGTTAACAGTGTAGCCATAGGACTTTTGAAGTTGCTTGTTACCTGGCAGCCACATAATTTATGACCCCATTATTTTCTTTTGTAGTCTTGATTTTAATAACTTAATCAACATGGTTAGGGGTCTATTGTGGTGAAGAGACACCATGACCAAGGCAACTCTTATAAAGGAGAACAGTTGGGGCTGGCTTCCAGTTTCAGAGCTTTAGTCCATTATCATTATGGCAGGAAGCACTGCAGCATGCGGGCAGACATAGTATTGGAGGAGCTAAGAGCTCTACATCTTGATCTAAAAGCAGCCAGGAGGAGACTGTGTTTTATCCAGGCAGAACTTGAGCATAGGAGACCTCAAAACCCACCCCCACAGTCACACACTTTCTCCAACAAGGTCACATGTAATCCAGGAAGGCCACCTTCTAATAGTGCCACTCCCTATGGGTCAAGCATTCCAACACACCTGTTCAAATCACCACACAGACAAAGCTCACTGATGATCTGTTATGAATTAAAATATTTGCCTTAACCAAGATAATTTGCTTGTATGCTATTAATCATTAAAATTAAAGCAGGTTTCATAAAATGGAATACTACTACGTTTTTTTTTTTCTTTCTGACCGATATTTTCTACATGCTTTATTCCTTAGCTGGTTAAAAACATAATATGCGCTCATTCACTTATTCACTGAAATCTCATTGAGTGACACATGTCAGGCAGAGCAAAATGCTCTAAGAACATAATAGTAATTGTGTCTAGTCCTTAACCTTCTAGATGTCCAAGGAGGGCAGAGGTTCTCTGTGGACAGAAGTCTTTGAATTACTGTGACCAAAATACCTGAGGGAACAACTTAAGAAAGAAAGCTTGTATTTCACTCCCGGGTTCAGTTCTTCAGTGTGGCCAGGAGGTAGAGCAGTTAATATCACAAAAGGTATAAAGTAGAGAAAAGGAGCACAGGAAGGGGCCAGACAAAAAAGAACCAGCATGTAAGAGCACTCCCTGCAATGACCTACTTCTTTCATGAGGATCTGCTTCCTGCATTTTTACCGTTTCTCTGTAATGCCACCATCTAATGAAACCTCAAGCTAAACCCTCCAGGGCACAGTTCTCATAGTCTAATTGTCTTTGGAAATGGCCTAACAGATACCCTTCCAGGCAGGCTTTACTTATTCCCCAGGCACTTTTCGAGGCATTCCAAATGAAAGTTAAAACTGACCATCACTAAGAAAGCAGTCCAAAGTCTCAAATATGGCAGAATGTTTAATCCAGAGAAAAGGACAGTTAGATTTAGCAGGTGACCTCAGAGAGGGAGGGATTTCAAGATGTGCAGACACAATTCTTTATTCTTCATACTTTATACTGTTGTGCTGTGATCACCAGGAACTCAGTACTAGAGCGAAGCATTTGTTTTTCAATAGGGCAGGCCTGTTGCATAATCTACTTTCCTGGTAGATTGGGATTCTTGGCTACAACCAAGTAGAAGCTGGCTCTGCTAAATTTAATACCAAATGAATACAATAAAGGAGATGGGGTACCTCTCAGAGTCTCTAGAAGGACAAGAGAATCAAACCTAGAGACACACAGATGGCCAGGTGGTGGTAGCACTCACCTTTAATCTCAACACCCAGGAGGCAGAGGCAGGCATATCTCTGTGAGTTCAAGGCCAGTCTGGTCTACAGAGTTCCAGGACAGCCAGGAAGACACAGAGAAACCATGTTTCAAAAAAAACCAGACAGAATCTGATAGAGATGGATGGACACTTGACAGAGGGAGTGGGGAAGAACAGTGGCACTAACATTGAGTCATATTGGTCAACACCAGTAACAGGTCCTGGTGTCAGAAGTGCAGTCTAAGTGACTTTTGACCTGGATGGCACATAGTTCCTGCTTCTGTGTTATTGACTCTTGAGTCAAAGTAGACGCTGGGTACATTTATGCTACCTCCAAGAGTGTCTGAAAAAGCAGTGTCCACCTCTGGGTTGGAAAGGAACATTTTGTCTCCTATCAAGATTTAGAGGATAGAGTAACCCTAAGAAAAGAGGTCAAATGCCAAACAGCCCAAACATTCAGCAAGTACCTGATATGAGAATTTAGAAAGACACGCACAGGTATCCTTTCCTTCTTTGGCTCAGATCTAGAATCAATTCTGATAATTAGTGCTCTATGTTTTCTACCCTTATATCTTTAAGAAAAGGTGTTCTTGGGCTGAGGATGTAGTTCAGTTGGTAGTGTGCTTGCCTAACATGATGAAGCCATGGTATGTTCCCTAACCTTACATAGAGAGCTACCATCACCACCCCATGCCAAAAGAGTTAAAAAGGGGGGGGGGCTGGGGGAGATCAGGACAGAAGGTTAAAAATTGTCCATAATCCCAAAGTTCTCAAAAGACCCTTGCAAAATGCTTATGCCCCAAAGACAAAACTCAAGGCCACAAACTTTTGGTAAGAAGACCAAAAGTCTATGGCTTGCCTTGGTTTGTCTTTGTCTATGAAATGTTGTAGCTGGAATCTCAAATGTCTCTTAAAGACACCATGTTTTGAAGGCTTAGTGCTAGCCTTTGGCACTATAATCTACCTCCTAAAACCTCCTAAAGATTTTAGGAGGTAGAGTCCAATGGAAGGAAGTTGTGTCATTGAGGCTGTACCCTTGATAAGGAGAGTGGGGAGTCCTGGCTCCGTCTTCTCTCTCTGGTTGTGCTTTCATCTGTCATGCCATGGACAAGCTTCTTCCATCACATGCTGCCTGCTGTGATGTCTGAGCTATCATGGACCTACAGCAACAGGACAAAGCAATCATGAGCTGAAGCATGTCAAGCTTCGAGCCTCTGAAAAAAACCTTTCCTCCTTTAAGATAGACTGTTTCCGGTGAGTTTGTTATTTAAAAAACAACCAACCAAACAAAAACTGACCAACACAAACAGCTGAATCAATTTGTCCTGTTTTCTAGAGGCTCTCCTGCTAAATCTGGACTTGGGATGTTTTACGAAGGATGGCTCTTTGTTTCTTTGCTATAGCTTTGTCTTTGTAATGTTCTTTCGTCTTTCTCAGAGGTTAATAGAAGTGGGGCGGACGTAAGATGGATAGTGAGCATGATGGTTAAGAATACCAATGTCCTAATCAGAGTTTCTGTGGCCATGATGAAACACCAAGACCAAAGCAACTTAGGGAGGAAAGCGTTCCTTTGCCTTACACTTGCATATCACTGCTCATCACCAAAGGAAGTCAGGACAGGAACTCAAACAGGGCAGGAACTTGGAGGCAGGAGCTGATGGAGAGGCTGTGGAGGGGTGCTTCTTACTGGCTCGCTCCACATGATTTGCTCAGCCTTTTTTTTTTTTTAGAATCCAGGACCACCAGCCCAGGGATAGCATCAGTCACCATGGGCCGGGCCCTCCACCATCTATCACTAATTAAGAAAATGCCTTACATGCTTGGCTGCAGCCACATCTTCTGAGAATATGCAGACATTTTCCCAACTGAGGTTCCCCTTCTCTTAAAACCGTGTGTCAAGTTGACGTAAGAGTAGCCAGCACAACCAGTTTCAGTGCTTGTTTTCCACACTCTCATTCCCCACGCACACCATGTGTTAGACTAGAAGGCCGTGAGCACGATCAGTGATCAGACCTTAGGACATACTGCAATTCGAGTCAACTGTCTGTAGATGCTAGGCTGTAGCCAACATGATTCTTTAACTTTCCCTTCTCATCCTTTAGCAATTTATCAATGAGTATGTAAAACTAATTATTTAAATGGGAGTTGGTTGCTTCAGACTTTGATATATTTTTCCTTCAGATCTCAACAGTGGTAACTTGGAATTTTCTTGAAGTTCTTTTTATTCTTTTTCATTTTCTCTGTTTTCCAACAAGGCAGAGATCCCTTCATTCCTAGATAAGCTGCAGATAATGTGATGTCTCTGATTAGACACCACCCACCCCTCCGTAGAGCCTGAGTGAGACCCAGGCTCCATGTGATTACAGGCCTGCCTGTCCCTGGCGCCTGTGCTCTATCACCCTGCCCCCACCTCTCTGCTTCCTGCAGTGTCTTGGGAACACTTCAAATCACATCTGCCAGCTTGCCACCTATCTTTAGATTTCCAACAGACTCCTTCCTGCTGCCAAGACTCAGATAAGCCGTTCACAAACTCTTTTAAAAATAGAGATCATCTATGGTTATCACTTTTGACTCTAAGAGATGTTCTGAAAATGAATATATTTTGCCTGTCTTTCCTAATGACTAAAAACAAACAAACAACAACAAACCTGATCCCTTTCTTCTCTTTTCTGCTCTAGAAGTCAAGGAGCATGCATCTCACTCAAGGATATAAATGGTACCCTGGAGCAGAACCATGTTCTCCAGCTCTCTTCTGCCCCTCCATCTCCTTGGCACCTTGTTCTCTTCCTGTCACTGGAATGAGGAGATGAAGGCTGGATGAGTTTTCAGGCTTTGCTTGTTTTGGAAGGCTGTGAAAAAGGGGTGATGGCCCATCTTTGACGTGGCCTCCCGATAAGGGGCCAGAAAGAGTCCTTGAGGCTTTTATGTAGCTTAAGTGTGTTTTATCAGAGTGAGACAAACCAGCACACAGTCAAGAGAGCTTTTGCCTGAAATGCTCAGTGCGATTTGAGCATGGCAGCTGGCTGGGAAACGGGGCTTAGGATGCAAACCATATGTCTTCAGAGATGCTTTAAAAACATATTCCACTTCCTGGACGTTATGTCATGGTTGGTTTGCTTGCTATAAAAGACTCATTCTGTCCTATAATTTTATACTTTCTATTTTGAATTTTTAATTTCTATTATAAAATGGAAAGGCAAGCTTGCCATAATTCCAATAGTGCCCTGCCTGTGCTGCTGAGAATAATTGTCTGATTTGCTATGCTGGCCTTGCTGTAAATCCTTAGAGCAACAAAGACTGACTTTTTTTTTTTAATCTTTTCATTAGTTCTCATTACCTACTTTGTTTCCTGTTTTTAAATTACAAATGTAAAATTTTTACCTTATTCCAAATTTCTCTCAAAATTAGACTTTGATTTTTTTCTTTTTTTTTTTTTTTTTTTTTGCAGTGTATGTTTAATCTGCCTCCATTACATTCGATTCCTTGATCCTTTGATTACCTCTTTGATTCTTTAGTTGACCAGATGTTACTTTTGTGGAGGAGGTTATTGTGCACTGTGTTTTCAGATCCTGATTTCAGTGCCTTGAGATCTGGTTACTGCTCTGCCATGGGCATTGTTATATATGTTGAAGCATCTCCTTTATCCAAGTGATGTAAGGAATGTTCCCTAATTATCCCTGATTGGTTAATAAAGTTGCTGACAGTCTGGGCTGGGCAGAAGGAAGGTAAGTGGAGTGAAGGTTCTCAGTTTGGGGACTCAGGAGGACCATGAGAAAAGGAGAAGGAAGACTGAGAAGGAAAGAGACAGGAGGTCACCATGGGGTAACAGGAGCACATGTCAAAGAGCAGCTTGCTCTGAGGACTGGACTGATGGAGCAGAAGCAGGCCAAATGGAATATGTGCAAATATTTGGGATTTTGGATGGGAAGCAGATGACATAGCTTAGAGGGTTGATATCTGTGCAGCTCAAGTGCTCTAAGGCTTATTATAAATCTAACAAATTTTGTGTCTTTTATTTGTAAGATTGCTGGTTAATGAGTAATTGCTACTGCAATAATTTCCTGTAATAATATATACAGGATGACTAATTCATTTTACATTATATATGAAATTATTTGGTGTTCAAGATAATCATTCAATATGCACACCTATATGTTTCTCATAGAAGATCCATAGTTTAAATTTTTTTCACCTTTAACTTTTCAAAGTTAGGAGTCCTTCTGGAAATAAAGAAAAACAAAAGCAAAATATAATAGTACTATCCAATTAATTTCCTACAATGGTAGAAATGTTTTATACTTATGCTGCCCAATATAATAAGCACTGGCTTTGTGTCAATGGAGAATTTGGATGGTGGCCAATGAAACTGAAGAATTAAACTTTTATTTTCAATTAAATTGGTTGTATTTGCCCACTATGGCAGGAGATACTGAAGAGACAGAGGCAGGAGGATCTTGAGTTCAAGGCCAAGCTGAAGTTACACCTTTAGGACAGAAGAGATGACTCAGTGGATATAACACTTGTGTTATGCCCAAGTCTCGAAGATCCCAAAGACCACCAGGGAGCTGACTCTGATGCAAACGCAGTAGGGTCTTTATTTCAAGTTCTTGAGTGTAGAGCCCTGAGCTCAGGGAGAAAGAGGTTTTTATTTAGGGTTATAGCATGGTTTGGAAAATTCTGAATGTGATTGGGTGACATTCAGCAAGGGCAAGCTTTTTACAAAGTGATTGGCTAGCTAACATAACTAACATTGAGTGAGCTATCTGTAGACCTCAGGAATGTTAGGTATTTCTGTGCCATGAATGTTCTACTACAAGGTCAGTGGGCTGCCAAGCACAGATGCCCCACCCTGAGATAAAATACCTTCCCATTCTTGTGGTCACCTACAGGCTATTCCTTGGGTAGGGGATTTTATGGTCTTGTTCCTGGAATTGGTGACCTATCGCCTAGTTCCTTGGACTGGTGACTTTCTTTTTTCTTTTTTCTTTTTTTTTTCTTTTTTTCTTTTTTTTGGCGGGGGCCAGGCCTGGTCTTCTTACTTGTTGTCAAGCATGATGATCTGAGTTCAACCCCTGACATTCACACAGTAGAGAACTTTAGGTTTCCACTTGTGCCATGCTGTGGCATACATAACCCACATTACACAAAGACAAATAAATAATTAACTAAAATATATATTAAAGTACTGGGAAATAGTCATATAGCTTATTGGGCAGCATTGACTAGAACATACTTTCTGCATTAGGATTTAGTGCATGCTTTCTATTTCCTCTTTCACTTTTAAATGACATAAAAACAAAATATTAACAGTTCAATACCCCACCCCTAGCCTGTGCAGACAGTGAGAGCAACAGTCTGAGGCTGGTTGACATTGAAGGTTCTAGTCTAAAGACAAAGTTCAGGTCTGATGATTCTTTTGTTTCTCTGAATCCCCAGGAACATTCAGCTTCAATTGAACTGTAAAGCATGAATAACTTTATTTCAAAGACGAGTGATACAATAATGGTTTCAATTTTTGTTGCAAACCACCCTATGTTTCACTCCTGTGCAGGAAGCTGTGGAAGGAACATGAGTGTAGCCCTAGAAGATTGCTGTTCTATTGACACCTCCCCCATCTAGTTTTGTGGCTTTGGCTAGCTTACTCTCTTACCTAGGTCTCAGTTTCCTTATCCAGAGCATGGAGATAATGATCTTTGTTCCACATAAATTTAATATCAAAATATCAAATGCTAAATAAGTACAGACCATCATCTTTCTAGTTATGTTAAATAAATCACTCTCACTGTAAGGTTTTTAAGTTCATGACTTGGATTTTATTGGTTGCTTCTCAAGCTGTCTGTGGGAACAACCAGGCTTTTAAAATTTCAAGTAGTATTAGAAGAATATAATAAACATAAATACTAGGAAAAAATAATTTTTTTTTTTTTTTTTTTTTAGATTTAGCATATGCAAGATTTTTGTCATATTGCTGAAAGTGTTTCCTGAACCACAGAGCACTAACAGTTTGTGGATTAGTCATCCCCAGAATGTACTTTGGGCAGCACCTTTCTAAGCCATGTGACCGCACAGTTAAGAACATGTTTTATGAGAAGGCAGCGCTTCACTCTCAGGTCAAAATGGCCTGCAGACCTGCTGTTACAGGGTCAAGCACGTGGCTGGATGGTTTTCAAAAAACGGTACTATAATGCTGCAGGAGTCAATAAACTGGGGTTAATGTGAGATGATACAATGTACGGAACTGAAGATGTAAAGGAAGCCATAAGAAGGCTTCCTGAGGACCTTTATAATGATAGAATGTTTCACATTAAGAGAGCCCTGGACCTGACAATGAGACATCAGATCTCGCCTAAGGAGCAGTGGACAAAATATGAGGAGGACAAATTCTACCTTGAACCCTATCTGAAACAGGCTATTTGGGAAAAGAGAGAAGAATAGGCGAAGAAGCGATCTTGCTGTTGAGATCTGTGGGTGTGCCTGGTCTCAGCATATTTTAACGACATATTTCAACCTGAATCACAATTTAAGAATTATTGGCCCTGCAGATGCCTGACTTTAAATAAATGTCTATTGTAAACATTAAAAACAAAACAACCAAAAAAGAACATGTTTATAGTACTCACACCAACTCATCCGTGTATTTATATATTTATGTTTAGCTATACCATTAATTATTAGTGTAAATGAAAGAAATATAGATGAGTTAATAGTTTCATCATTTCTTTAAAAATCAACTTTTTCTGAGCCTAGAGTTCATTTTTTTCTCTCTCACTCTGTCTTTTTCTCACATACATTTTTGGTTTGTATTTCAGTGATGCTAAGGATTGAACCCACGTGAGCCCAGGATTTTCCCCCCTAGTTCTGGGGATTGAATCCAGAACCTCATGCATATTACAGATGAGCTGCCCTGCAGAATAGGCCCCAGGATCATAGACTCTTAATGATTTGTGTGGAATCTGTCACTGAAGTAGAGAATACAGATCCCTATGAAAAATGAAGAGCTGAAAAATCTGTAGAACTGTGGGAAATAGGGATGCTAGAATAGCCTACCTGCTTACTGCTCTTCTTAAACACACGCTCGCATGATATCCAGAAACTTGTTTGTTTATGCAGATTTTAATGCTCTGTGTTAATAAGTTGAGAAAATCACTTGCATAACAGCACTTAACACAGCTTCTGTTGGTATTTTAAAATCCAGCTTTTACCAGAATTTTATACTTCTTATAAATAAATGTAAATAAATGTTTTCATGATTAAAATTCACAGGTGCTTGAAAAGCTTACGTTTCCACAGACTACAATACAACAAGATAAGCAGATGTAATTTTCCCCAGCTTATCGATTTTTTTTTTTGTTTAAAACTCAACACTGATGAAAAACTATATAAATCTTGCTTTTTAATCAACTTTTATGAATTGGATCCCAAGAGAAAATGATGCATGTGTTTGAGGGAGGTTTTTTCCCTTCTATCAATAAGTCTATCAACATGGCTAGATATATTTTCTTAGCTCTGTGCTTCAGTGTCATTTCTATTGCTGTAATAAAACATGATGACCAAAAGCAAGTTGGAGAGAAAGGGTTTATCTTAGTTTATAGGTTATAATCCATCATCGAAGGAGACCAAGTCAGGAACTCAAGGTGGGAATCTGGACTCAGAAACTGAAACAGACGCCATGGAGCAAAGCTGCAATCTGGCTTGCTCCTCATGGCTTGCTCAACCTGTGTTTTATATAACCCAGGATCAGCTGCCCAGGGTCGGAATAGTCTACACTATGCTGGACCTCATATTAATCATTGATCAATCAAGTGCTCCACAGACTTACCTATAGGCTAATCTGATGGAGGCATTTTCTCAGTTGAAGTTCCCTTTTCCCAAATGATCCCAGCTTGTGGCAAACTGATGGAAAAGCAACCAGTATGCTCCTCCTCATGCAGGCCTCCTTGAATTTAGACTTTTTAAACGACTGAATCTCAAAAAAGACATAAAGCCAAGGGCAGACTGGCTAGTGTCTTTTGTGCAGGTTGATCTTTTTAAGTTTACTGCAAAGGCAAACTTCAGAGCTCATTAAGCTCATTAAATCTAGCTCATTCAGGAGCTAGACTTTAGTTTTAGTATTATAGTGTTTTAAATAACTGTCAGCCATCATTTGGAAAATGCAATGCCTGCTTTGCTGGTTTCTTACAATGTATTTGTTAAATAGTGAATCTAAATGACAAATGTACTATATGGCAACTGTTGCCACCCATCCTGTAAACATTTTCATCTGTTTACTTAGGTCATTCTGCATATTTACTAAAGATGCTCAAAGGAAATTTGTTCATTTATATTATGACATTTCAAATCCACAAAAAGTACAGAGAATAATATAATGAAAATCCTCATATTCACAACCCAGATTTATGAAATTCCAACATTTTGACAAATTTATGTTCATTTTTTTAAACATCACAATTGAAGCTTTCTGTGTATCCTTTCTTGCCTCTTTTCCTTTTTCTAATTTATAGTTTTACTCTTGTGGCAGAGGGTGGTACAGGACTGTCCTCAGAGCCAAACTCCCACCATCTTCAGGAGTCCATGTCAGCCTGCTCGCCCAAGATCGGCAGAGCTGGGCTTGTTGACTGTTGACATTCCCTCTTGGAAGGAGAGAGTGGAGTTGGTCATAGGAGCCTCACCCGATTATCCAGCCCCCATTCCCAGCCAGTTGTATGCAATTTTAACCTAATTGCACATGGCCTTGGGGTCTCTGGGAGGAGCTAGAGTATATATGGATGGGAAGGATGAGAGGAAGTAGGTTCCATTTATGCAACCACAGGAAAGCCACTCTCTCTGCAGGATGAAGACTTTCCAGAAGGGCTATTTTAAGGTCACTCACCATTCTGCCCATCACCCACTGTTCTGCACATAAGCCTAATAAACTCATTGGTTCCCCAATGTGAACTTTGGTGTAGTGAATTTAGGTGGAATTATACCTCCGTTTGTCACTGAGATCTTGGGGGTGGGGTAGACACAGCATTTTAGCAACACGGAGGTAGCCAGCGGAGCCCCAGAACCTTTATGTGCCTCCAGTTCATTCCGCCTAAGCATGTGACCACATGAGTTAGTCACATCTCTCATTTTCCCATGCAGCAAGGCATGACTAAATCTGGGACAGTCGTAGTGAGTTGAAATGAGGTAACCTTTTTAAATATGCTTGCGCTGGAATTCTTTCTGTCCTGACTGGCTGGAAATGTAAGACCATTCTTGGATTACCTCATGAAACAAGTAAGTCTGTCTGCCCTGAAATGTTGGGGAGAGAAAAAAAAAATCCTTGGTCTCTTTAAAGAAACTTAGCTTATAGATGTTCATGTATCTCTGAAGTGATGTGTCTATGGATTTATATTGCATAGCCACGTACCATATAATAGTATTTGGTTAACAATGGCTCACATCACATATATATCACATAAAGGTGTCTCATAAGTATATAATTGTGCTGACAGTTTCCTCTTGCCTAATGGATGTCTAGCTGAACAAAAGCCAAGAGAAAAATAATCACCAAAAGAAGACAAACTTTTTGGGAAATTTACTGAAAAAAAAAAAAATCAGAAGAAGCTTCTTCAGATCCCTAAACAAAGGCCTTAAAAAGTCTGGAAACACTGACTAAGGCAAGCGAAAGATTCCACTAACAGGAACTGGGTACCCGTGGATCGCAGTCCACCCACAAGCAAATCCATGGCTAGAAGTAGAACAAAGCAAGCAGACCACTATGGACAGACTTGTTCTTGGGGAGAGTTTGAGCTCATCCTTCAGGAAAGGCCCAGAAGAAGAAGCTGCTGCCCTAGAAGACAGCCCTGTGTGTGAGAGAGAGGCCAGAGAGCTTCCTGTGGGATGGGATGCCATGTGGAGGGAGGGGACTGTGCTACTGCTCATCACCGTCTTGTGCAGTCCTAGGCCACGATGTGTATGCATCTTAATTATCTGAAGGATAATTAAAATCTGCCTTAAATACATAAAATAAAAGAATATCTTTGTAGAGTTATGCAATGTGTTATGTTATAAAATATCGTTACAACAGAATGAATAAGTTAAGAAATTAAAAGTTTTAAAGTTAAGTTAAATGTAATTGATTGTTAGGGACAATTGTTTTTTTTTAACATAAATTTAGTATATGAGGGTTGAGGGTGCGGTATTTACATATTCTATAGTAAAGTTTGGGACCTCAGCCTTCCGAGCCACTTACTCACCACTTACTCATGGAATTGCCCAGAGTGGCTTCTAGTCCTGTAAGCCCTACCTGTGTAAACTGTGTAAAACAGTGCACCACAGAAAACAGGGGCTCTGCACACATGGACTCTACAAACGAACAGTTTCCAGAGAGAATGCACACCGCAGCAAGAATGGGCTGAAGCCCTGACTCTAAAGGAGAACGTAACCTCCCAGGAGCAGACTTCCCCGTCTCAGGGCTCATTATATATGCACATTTTTTTGGCTTTTGTCTCATCTTTTCTCTAAGTTGCTATAGGAAAGGCAGAGAGAAACTAGGAACTTTTCTCTGCCTGACCACACTGTAATTACACACGTTTCCCTCTGCCAGTCCCTCCCTCTACGTTTTCTCTTGGTAACAAGATGGGTTTCAGATTCTGGATCCCCATGACAGATGTACATTTTTTAAAAATCCTTCATAACATAACATATTCTCCTTCAACATTTTTGTTTAGATATGTTCAGATATATAAATACTATGTATGTTTATGTAGCATGTTTACATGCTATAACTGAACTACATTGATTAGCACAGTACTATGCTGTGCAGGCTGCTGTTTAGGAGCAGTGACCTGGCCTGTGTGAGTGGGGGACTGTACCATTCAGGCGTCTGTGACTGTGCTACAATGTTCCTACAATGTGGGTTTACTATTTCTGCGATGAAATGCTATGACCAAACGCAAGTTGGAGAGGTAAGAGTTTGTCTTACAGTTTCGCATTACAGTCTATCATTGTAGGAAGTAAGGACAAAAATTCAAATAGGGCAGGAACCCGGAGGCGGGAGATGATTCAGAGGCCGTGGAGGAGTGTTGCTTACTGGCTTGCTCCTCTCGGTTTGCTCAGCTAGTTTTCTTACAGAACCCAAGATCACCAGCCCAGGGTGACATCACCCACTATCAACAAATTAGTGATTGGTCACGATTAGTTAGTGATTGATCCCATCAATCACTAATTAAGAAAATGCCCTGCAGCCAGGTCTTATAAAGGTACCTTCCTAATTGAGGTTCCTACCTTTTAGGTAAGTCTAGCTTGTTCCACGTTGACACAAAACCAGCCCTACTTTCATGTTTATTTTACTGTGCAGGTCTTCTGTAGACAGCCACCGTGGCTGTGTGTTCATGATTGCAACAGCCCTATCATATCCAGAGGGTAGCATTTCAAAGTACTCACATTGTGAGTGAATGGACTATTTTTATTGTTGTTGTTGTTGTTTTAGTCAGCTTTTACAGGGCACAAGTTTCTCAGTGTCTTTCCATCTCCCCCTACTCTACCTCTGTGATTAAATCTAAAATTTGTACTATTTTCTTATCTCTACTTTATAAACCCACCACTTTGCTCCAGTTCCTAGACTTCTGCAGCTTAGTTGAGGAGCTGGCTTTATCTCAGTGGAGTTGCTTGAGGGGAATTCCCCCCGGATACTGGCAGCTGTGATGGCCCGTGTTTCTGTGCTGTGTTGACATTTTCATGTCTGTGCTCATCCTTGCTTACCCATCAGTTTCCTGGTTATCTCTGCCCAGATTCTTTGGCTTCAAGAGCAAACATTAAGTTTTCATCACATTAATTTGGAATCCTTGTTACATGCTGACTTGGCAATATTGCTGGTGGCTTACTTACTTCATACTCAGCAACCCATAATGATTTTCTTTCTGCCAAAGCCTGAAGCTTCACATGAGTTATATAGCCAGAGTAGCAGATATAACGATGTGTTTTTAAATTTTTATTTTCTTTATAAAAGGCACATTCTACCTGACACCCCATCTTTGGACACCAAGTGCAGGGTTAGCCCTCCGTGTTTCAGGGATAGTTTCTGTCCTGTCAACCTTCAGAAGCCAAATTCCAACCGTCAGTGTTTATTTCTGTATTTCAAGTCCACAGAAACTTGTGGAACCTCAGCTTTTTATCCACGGCTATTTATCTTACATTTCAGTCTGACTAGATCTTTTTGGCTTTCTTTCTTCATGTTTTATCTAGTGCTGATCCAGTTTTGGTACTGCATGTGGATATGAAAGTCAATACTTTCATTTTGACTACAAATGTCTCAGATCTCTTTTTAAGTCTAATATTAACATTTTCCCTGCACCAGAAAGGTTAGATGAGAAAGCACATTTAGAAAGAATCCACTTAGACTACAATTTTTCTGGGATGAAAAGTTAGAAAGGAAATCATCTATTTGTTTAAAAATAATGGCATATACGTGCTAGGGTTGCAGGGCACTGAGAAGTCAAGCAGGAACTGAGATGAAAACTTACGCTAGCACGCTTTCATAGTGCTAGAAGCATACTGCTGGGGAATTGCCACCAACAGTCATAGTTGTGGCTCTGTATGCTATGGTATACTATGATATGCTATGGTAGGCTCTGCTCTGTGATTGACCAGCGAGGCAAGCTGTGTTCACATGTGCAATTGTGGTATGGCTGTAATGGGGGCTACCAGCCACTTTAAAATTAGATTTGAGGTCTGCTCCATAGGAGGGAATTCATGCCTTGTACTTACAGTACCCCATCCTTACCCTCCAAAAATCCAATGGCTGGGGGGAGTCACAGGTCCTTATGGAAAAAGCTATTGTTTTGCTGTACAGACATGGTATGCTGTAAAACTCCTTCTAAATATTTATGTTTAATGCCCAAGGATTAGTACTTCTGTCAGCTTTGGTCAAAGAAGCTTCTTTTTGTTACAGGCAGCAATTACTGTGGAGAGGTCTACCTGGTCAGAATGCAGAGAATACATACGTGACTGCTGAAACTCATCCCTAAAAGTATACTTTCAAGGGTGAGGGAACATCTTGTAAGAGGGAAAGAAAAGAATGTATAAGCTGGGAGAAGGGGTGGCATGCTAAGGAATGTTGTCTTCTGGGCATGATATGACTACTGTGCTCTTGAACTCTCAGCTTGTAATTATTTTCAAAATATGCACAAGATCGTCCAGGCCTTAAGGTTTTCTGCCATAACACTTGTGTCAATGTTGGCCCCTACAGTAAGTAGTTGCCTCATGTCTTGGTTACTTTTTCTATTGCTTATTTTATTGTCTGAAAGGTTTTTAAGGATCAGAAGTCCAAAACAGATATCCTGGGCTAATGTCAGCATATGGGCAATAGTTCCTCCTTCTTCCAGAGAGTTTATTGGAGAATGTCTTTGCCTTTTCCAACTTCAGAAGCTTCCTAGCTCACATTTCTAGTAACTCCCTCCTCTATGGTCAAAGCCAGCAGCAGAGCATCTTCAGATTCTTCTCTTATTCTTTTGACTCCCTCTTCCATTATAAGTGCCCTGTGATAGGTTGGACTCATCTAGCTGATAGTCTATGTATTACAGGTTCATGAGATCAGGAATTTTTTCATTATTATTATTATTAATTACAATTTATTAACTTTGTATCCTGGCTGTAGCCACCTCCCTCATCTCCCCCTCCCTGACCCTGGTCCCACCTTCCATCCTTCTTCTTTTCCTATGTCCCTTCCCTAGTCCACTGATAGGGGAGGTCCTCCTTCCCTACTATCTGACCCTAGCCTATCAGGTCTCATTAGGACTGTCTGGATCTTCTTTCTCTGTGGCCTAGTAAGGCCACCTTATTGGGGGGAAGTGATCAAAGAGCAGGCAACCATATTCATGCCATTGACTGTTCCTGTTCCCCTTATTAGGGAACCCATATGGAGACTCAGCTGCCCATGGGTTACATCTGAGGATGGGGTCTAGGTCCTCTCCATGCATGGTCCTTGGTTGATTCATCAGTCTTCAGGACCCTCTAGGCCTAGATTTTTTGGCTCTGTCGGTCTCCTTGTGGATCTCCTGTCCCCTTCAGGTCTTTCAATCTCCCACTTCCATAAGATTCCCTGCACTCTGCCCAAAATTTGGCTATGAGTCTCAACATCTGCTTCAATACCCTGCTGGGTAGAGTCTTTCGGAGGCCCTCTGTGGAAGGCTCTGAGGTCAAGAATCTTCAATCCATTTGAATTCTGTGTGACTAATTTTATGTCAGCTTGACATATGGCCAGAGTCATCAGAGAGGAGGGAACACCAATTTGGAAAATGCCTCCATAAGACTGGGCTGCAGGTAAGCCTGCAGAGCATTTCCTTAATTAGTGATTGATATGGGAGAATCCGGCCCATTGTGGGTGGGGTCACCTCTGGGTTCGTGGCCCTGAGTTCTATAAGTAAGCAGGTTGAGCAAGCCATGGAGAGCAAAGCAGTAAGCAATACCCCTCCATGGATTCTGCATCAGCTCCTATCTCCAGGTTCCTGCCTTTTTTGATTTCCTGTGTTAACTTCTTTCAGTGATAGACTATGGATATGGAATATAAGCCAAATAAACCCTTTCCTCCCCAGCTTGCTTTTAGTCATGATGTTTCATCATGGTAACCCAAACTATGAAAAATCTTTATCTCCCATTTTTTATGTCACTAAACATATTTATAATTTCTGGAGATTAGGGCCTTGGGGAATCAAAGAACAAAGAAATGTCGATCTACCAAACAGGCGTTATTGTTCTAAGTCATAGGGGGAAATGTCATTATAGATAGTTTAAAAGAATTAACTATGTCATATAAGAAATGAAAAAATATATGCCTATATTTATGGCTGCCTGTGGGAAGCTGCTTCTGGCATGGCTATTTCGGCTTGACTCTAGCTCAGCCGTTTTAGAGGTCATTGCCGTTTTCTTTACTAACCAAGCTTATAGTTTCTGTTTCTCTGCCAGCTAGGACTTTCACATATATTAGATGACAGGCTGTTGCCATGGGAAAATTTGGGAGTTTGGTACTTAGAACTCTGCTTCCTGGCCTTGGTAGATACAGGTCTAATCTAGAGTTCCGGGACTGTCCTTGGCGGTCCTTGGGCGAGGAGTGCTCTGTTCCTGAGAACTAGAAAGCTGGTTCCGTGCAGCCTTGAGTGACTCCTCGGACACCTTGCCAACTGATGCAAATACTGATATTGTGAGAAGATTCATTTGTGATTTGTAGCTGTATAGGTGGATGCTTTGCCTTCAATAAACGGGACTTGGTCAGACTCCTGTCTTGTCTCCATTTTTCGCGTCTCTTGTCCCACACTATTCTAGCCCCCTCTCTTAGGATCTTGTTTGACTGACCTGCAGGACAGGTCAGCTGCCATGTTTCTGGTAGTCTGTGTACAAATTCACCAAGAACGGCAGCAGCATTATATACAGAATAAGCCCAGATACTGAATAATGAATGGAGAAAAATGTGGCATATATACATAGTAAAATACTATCCACCTATAGAAAATAATGATATTCCATATTTTGTAGCAAAATGAGTAAAGCTGGAGGGTCATTGCATTTAGTAAAGTAAGTCAGACATAGAAAACCTCTGACAAAGAAAATCACTTTCATTTGTGGATGCTGTCAAGTGTTGATAGGAGTATATAGTAATGGTTATAGTGGCTTAAGAAAGGAGAGAAGGAAATCTATACTCCTAACGAAGCTAAACAACAAAGAAGACTCTAGGGAAGATGCTCAGTCCTCATTCAGAAGCACAAACTTGTTAGACATTGGAAGCAGGAGAAGACAGGGAGTGGGGCAGGAGCCTACCACAGAGGACTACTGATCTTTCAGGGATTCTGAAAGATTCTACTGATTGAGGTATCAAAGCAGAAGCTGAGACTTATAGTCAAACTTTGGACAGAGGGCACGGAATTTTATGAAAGAAGTGGAAGATATAAGGACCTGGAGGGGACAGGAGCTCCAAAAGGAGACCAACAGAGCCCAAAACTGAGCCCTAGGGCCCTACAGAGACTGATACCCCAACCAAGGATGATGCATGGAGAGGACCTAAAACACTGGCTCAGATGTAGCCCATAGACTCGGTATCCAAGTGGGGTCCCTAATAAAGGGAGCAGGGGTTTTCTCTGGCATGAACTCAGTGACAGGCTCTCTAATCACCTCCCCCTGGTGTGTGTGGAGTGCAGCCTTGCCAGGCCACAGAGGAAGAGGATGAAGCAACCCTGATGAGACCTGATAGACTAGGGTCAAATGGAAGGGGAGGAGGACCTTCCCTATCAGGGGACTAGGGGAGGGACATAGGGGAAGGAAATGGAGGAGGGTAGGATTGGGAGGAGATGAGGGAGGGGGCCAGAGCCGGGATATAAATTGAATAAATTATAACAAATGATAATAATTTAAAAAAGAAATAAAAAAGAGAAAGGAGAGAATGATTGAAAGTAGGTACCAAAATGCAAGTAAAAATAATAGGTCGTAGGGGCTGTGACGATAGCTCAGCGGTACAGAGTACGCAAGCACAAATGTCTTAGTTCAGCCTCCTCAGCACCCATGGAAAAACACAGTAGAGTGGCACAGGCCAGAACCAGGAGGACCCCAGGGGCTCACCGGAGAGCCAGTCCAATTGGATCCATAAAGCTTCAGGTTAGTGAGAGGCTTATTTTATACTTTAGAGGCCAGTTTTATATAGGTTTCCTAGTGAATGACTTATAAAGTTCTCCGTATTCTGGTAAGGCCTCCACAGTTTGTTAGTTCCCCATCTGTGTTAAGCAGACAGTGTAGAGGTACTAAATTATGCATACAAATTGTAAATACAGAAAGTCTTACAAGATTTTTAGATCTTGCCAAATTCACAAAATGAAATTTTTATCAGATGCCTTGAAAGAGACAAATGCCACAGTGATTATTTTCTGTTAGTAATTCAGAAAGTGGACTCATTATCATATATTAGCATTTAAACTATAAATCAAAATTAGATTGAGAACTCTTTATGCTTCTAGGAAGCTAGTTCAAATTAAAACCCTTTTCTCATGATCACTAGTGAACGATCATTTCATCATAATGGTTTGGTAGATGTTCAAGAAGATGATTGGGTGAAAGGTTTGTAATTAAATTTTCTCTACCATGTTCACATATTTTGCTCTTTTAAAAGGCAGGAGCAGAGAGGAAGACCTCCCCTATCAGTGGACTTGGAGAGGGGAATGCATGGAGAAGGGGAAGGGAGGGTTGGATTGGGAGGGGAGGTGGGAGGGAGCTACAGGGGGCAGGATACAAAGTGAATAAAGTGTAATTAATAAAAATTAAAATAAAAAAGAAATATAAAAGAAGGCAGGAACAAAAATGTAACTGTTTCTCAGAAAAACATTAAATATTCAAGCTCACAAACATCTTCTCAAATCCTCTGGTACTTATTGTGGTCATTAACCTTGCATTAACCTTTTTAGGTGGGAAACAGCCAAAGTCGGAGCCTTTCCAATATACCCTTTGAGAGGTCTTTCCTTTTCATTACTTTACTGACTTTACAGAAAAACAATGCTACTTTGTTGAACCAAGAGGGACAGATAACTACTGCTCTCAAATTTCAGATAAAGGATATATTCTTAAAAATCGCCGCCGAGTCCAAACAGACTGATTTAACACGGACGGCATGAGATCATTTCACCTTTACGGCCCAGCATCGCTTCTAGAGTTAACAGTGCAGTTTACGGTCTTGGGCTCAATTCATTTGCTCTGTTTGTTCGGTAGATGTTATTTTCCCTGGTGGAGTTTTCTGAGCGTTGCATCAGCCATGTTTCCTAGGTGCCCATATCTGAGAAATGGAATAAAACCTCTCAACGAGATCTCATTATCTTAATATTTTGGGTTTGGATATATACACTAGGATTTGAATCCATTATTGTCATCCCTTTTCTAATGCCAATTATTAAAGTAATTCAGTCCTCTATAGTCATCATTTTTTGTAACAGAAAGAAAATATACATATTTAAAAATACACTCATATTATTGACAAGGCACCTAAATATAGTTCTATTATAATTAAAAAAGAGAGATGACTTATTTGTTCAATCACATATGCATCATATTACTTTAAAAATATTTCAGCCCATCTCTGCACAATTTTCTAGGTAGACATCAAGTTATTCTTGGGAAGCCCAAAAGACTCTCACTTCAACCACACATGTATACAATAGTCATACAGATGGGACTACAATTTGAAACAGATGCAAGCTGTCCTTTTAATCTGTGGTAGCATCTCTGTTTATTTTTCTTGGTTTTTTAAATTAAATATTTTATTTTTTTGATTAAAATATAGTTAGATAATTTCCCCCTTTCCTCCCTCCAACCCCTCCCAGGCACCTCTGTCCTCTCTCTAATCTCATTTTTACATTGTTGATTTGTGTGTGTGTGTGTGTGTGTGTGTGTGTGTGTATGTGTGTACATATACATTCCTAAATATATAAATACAACCTGGTCAGTCTGTATAATGTTCCTTGTACATATATGATTTCAAAGCTGACCACTGAACTCTAGGCAACTAAGGAATACTGGAATGGGAGAAATAGCCCTCCCCAGAGAACACCCCCAGGTGGATATCCAGTACTGCGTGGTCAGCATTTAGGTTTTCTTAACAGAGCTACAGGTGATGCTTGGGAGCTGTATGAACTCTAACCTTTTAGCGGTGAGGAATTTTAAAACTTCGTCAGGTGTTTAATTTTTCATTTCTAGTTTAGCCTGAATTATATTTGTTCTATTCAATGAAGGGAAGTCATGTGGATTTTAGCTATGGTTTGGATCTGGGGAAAAATTCAGAAGTCCATACAAATGTTGAGTTTTCCAGCTGTGAATCAGAAAGAATAACTCTGTCATATACAATAAAAAATTAGAGAAATACATATCTGTATTTTGGGCAGGTGATGTGTACAGATTCACAAATATGTGTTCAGGCGTAATTGTAACCTGAGCATCGATATACTGAGATGCACACTATTTTATTGCAAATGACCTTTTTCTTTTCTTGTCTTTCCTTCCTTCCTTCCTTCCTTCCTTCCTTCCTTCCTTCCTTCCTTCCTTCCTTCTTTCTTTCTTTCTTTCTTTCTTTCTTTCTTTCTTTCCTAAATAAATGGTTATCCATTTTGTTCATTACAGGGCATCCTTCAGATTACATCCAAAACAACCCTCCTCTTGGTGAACAGGAACATGTTGCCGCTGTGCGGACTTCTTCATTGACTCTTGGCTGTAATCAGGATAACACACAAAACTTGTTACCATGGCCTACAGGATACTAAGTCTTCCAGCCTTTGTCCACTTTGGCTTCAGCTCCTGCTGCTATGCTCCTCATCTGTAACTCTCTACTCCACTTCAGATCTTTTCCATACCTTCATGCACCAACTTTTTACCACTTGGGGCTTGAGGCCCAAGTCCTTCAGCAATCTCTGCCCATGTCCTTCATCTCCCTTGCCTCACCTCGGGGCCTCGGTTGACTGGCTCATCTGTTGTGGATATTCTCCCATACAGTTTTGTTTGTTGTGTGGAGACGTTGGCTGCTCAAGTTTTGACATTTGCCTTAGACCTTAGCAAACCCCGCCCCCCCCCCCCACACACACACACAGTGTTCTCTCTGTGACCATTATGCTGGTTTGGTGGCTACCTCAGCTAGTTTCTGTCTCAGGAACATCTGCTATTCCCTAATTTCTATCCGTTTTCATGTGTTTGATGCAATTGGCAGGATCTTCCAAAACTCTGATGTGGACTACCTTTCTGTAATTCATCTTTCCCACTATTTTCCTACAAGCTGAAAACTAGTTTTACATCACCAGTTCTCAATGGAGTTCGTGTTGAGCTCATGCCATGTTGCTCATTGCATTGAAGAAATGAGTGAGGCCCTTCTAGGCCTTGTGATCTCCTTGCCACTGTTTCTCAGCATCCCCACGTTCAACGGCCTTGGCCTCTTTTTCCATGTGCTCTTATTCTCCCACCCCTGCGGTTCTTCTGCTGCATCAGATCATGAGTAGGTGGTGAGTGAAGACGTGCTCTGGGCACTGCCCTCTTCACTCTTCCTGTCTCTCTGCTGTAGCCCACAGAGATGAAAAAAGACATAGACTCTTTTAGTTGAAGCTTCATGCTCAAATGAGCTCTTTCATACACAAACTCTATAGTGTGATCTTTTGAAGTTTTAAGGGGAGAGATCAAAGAATTTAGCACACCCTTTTATATCTCTTACAAAACATCGCTGTCTTAAATAGTATCTTCCTAAAGAGATTTAAAAAAAAAAGTCTGCTTTGAGACTCGAAGCTAACCAAAGCCACTTTATTTTGTAGTATTTTCACCATCCTGGGTTGATAGGCCTTATGGCTTGACTTTGGGACTGGGGGACTGTAAAGAAACATGCTTTCCATTTTGTTCTGCAGTGGGTTAGTATTTATAAAATGTTTTGCCTACCACATGGATAAATCACACGAAAACATTGACTCAATATGCTTTGCCATGGTATTCTCCTTTATTCTTATATTCCATTTGTACAGACCTTGTTCTTTAGACACAATACAGTTCTTGCCATTTTCTGAACACAGCACAGAGCATTCATTAACACAGCAGTCAGTTTGTCTAGAACATTCTCTGCCAGCTTTCTCTCTGCATGGCCAAGTTTTTCTTATTCTCTCAGATTTAACTGAAATGTCACTTCCTGGTGATACCTTCTTCAAGCACCGTATTTGTAAGAGTAATGTAAATATCCTAACAGCAATATGTACATACTCACTGTGAGCACTGCATGAGGCACTTTGTAACTATTTGTTTACTGCTAGCATCTTCAACACTCCAGTGGCAGGACTGTGGTTCTACTCATCTCTGCATCATTAGTCCCTGGTAGTCTGTGTTTTCTGTTTTTGTATAATTGAGCCGGTAGCACAAATTCGGCCTTACGTTGAAAAAGCTTACTCTGTTTATACAGTGATATAATTGCTTTGTTTGTTTGTTTGTTTTTTAGTTTGCTCCATGAAAATGTGAAGCAGTAAAGACTAAGAAGGTAGTTCTATTAATCTAAAACCTCTTCTCTTAATGAGTCCCCCTTTTATGCAAGAATAAAGAATACATGTCATGCAAAAATTGTGATAAAAATTTTAAAACTCACCATTTTATGCAAACTTCAAAAAGAATTATAAACTAAAATCTTAAAAGTCCTCCAGTCTATTCTACATTAATAAACAATGTTTCAGAGAAAATATTCTAGTTTTGCTTGGTTATACTAAACTAGAAAAAACAAAAGAAAGATAAAGATAATAACTATTTGTACATTTTAAACCTCAATTAAAAAATAGGGCTTTTGTTTTATAATAAGAGATAACCTGTCTGCGGAATTATAGCCTCTCTTCTGTCATATTTTTTCTTTCATGATAAATAGCACCAATAATATCTCATAAAGCCTCAAGGGTTCATGTTGTTTATATTTAGATAAAATTATGCACAGTAAATGTGTGTGTGTGTGTGTGTGTGTGTGTGTGTGTGTATGAAGTCATGCCGCTTGGGTTGACAATGTTCCATACATGAGCAATAGAGAGCCTAACAAAAACTCCAGTATCAGGTATGAGAAACCTCCATTTGAATGGCTGATCAGGATAGTCCAAGAACTTCCAAACAATATATGCTAGTGTTTTTTTTTCCTTGGTTGCCTCTCAGAGGCTGAATGTAAATCTCTGTTGTTGAGGACACAGAAAGAGCTGAGCTGGAAATAACCTGAAAACCGCTTTCTTGCAGCCTAGCCTTCATAGTATCATAAAGTACTGTGTAAACAGCCAAGGCAGGGAAGCAATCAATAGTCTCGCCCCCCCCCCCCCCCGATGTCACTGAACTGTACTAACGACCAGACTGGCAAGATACCCCTTAAGGTACAATAATGGTACTCATGTCTTGGTAGTAACCAACAACCCTCTAGCCTTAAGACTCACTCAACAGGAGGAAATGATGCCTGGTAGCAGAAGCTTAGCTAGCTATCCAGAGTTAGTGAGGTGATGGATCTAACAGGACAACCTGCTGCTGTCACTTCCCTGGACCATCCTAATTTCCAACTACATTTTACTACTTACCCTAATACCCACAGATGAGTGTAAGTCTTACCCCTTCATCCAAGAAGCTTCTTTTTTCCAGCAATTGGAGACCATTACAGAAAACTACAATAGTTCATAATGCAGAGATTAACAGATCACACGGACCCAGCTCCTAAACAATAATATGTATATGTTTCCTGCACCTAAGGCCCAGGGAACATCATGGAAGAAGGGCAGAAAGATTTTTATGAGCCAGAGGGCTGAGAAATCTGCTGTAAGATTGTGTCTCTTAGAAATGACAGGAAAGCTTCACCCATGACACCTCTACGATATGGCTTCCTAAACAGGACCTGAACAATTATTGTATTGGTAGACATGTTAATGGGAAGGGGAAACCTCATAGGGTCCCATTCTTAGGCAAAAACTATAGGCAGCTAGTGACCACGAAGGGAGAATTAGCCTCTCTCAGGGATGAGACCTCTTAACTAGTTGCCCAGTACAACATGGTCAGCCCTGAAATCACACATACAAGCAACACTAAACAGACATAGCAGGTTGTTCCCATATAGTTAATGCATTTTTATATACATAACAATAATAATTTAAGAAGAGGCAATTAATTTCAGGAGTGAGGATATCTATATCTATATCTATATCTATATCTATATCTATAGATATAGATATAGATATAGATATAGATATAGATATAGATATCCTTTTAGTAAGAAAAACAGGATTTGTCTACCACAAGTGAGGAAAAGTATGTCGGAAGAATGCATGGCAAAAACCATTACTCACAGGAAGATTTGTGCCAAAGAGCTTAGTGCAGAAGAAGCCGGACACCTTGACCTTTCTTCCATGCTCCGCGCCACTTTGTTCAAGCTAAGCACTCTTTTGTAGTTTTACATCCTTACTGCAGCACTGTGGCTGTTATTCTTCTGTTTGAGCCTTAGAACCAAGATATATTCCTTCTGCATCTTTGCAAAACACAAAAATTGCAAAACTGTAATATTCGTTTTAAGAGACATAGAAGCATAGCTGTGAAATATTGGAGCTGTTCACCCAGGTAGAGGAAGTGGGTTGAGCAATGTTTGCCCAACATTCGTGTCCCCGCCCCCAGACTTCCAAACATCGCCTTCCCAAAAAGAATGCTTGTAGATGTATTCAGTAACAATCTTGGGAGGAGATCAGCATGGACAGGATATTTTAATGAGAACGGCAGACGTACGCAGACACACCAAGGTGGAGATGTGACAATGGAGTGAAGATGGGAGCCATGCAGGGAAGCCAGGGCACACTGGGGATTGCTAGGAGTCATCAGCAGCTGAGAGAGGTTGGCAGCGATTTTTCTCTGGAACTCCCGAAGAGGGCAGGTAGCGCCAACAGCTTGATTCCAGACTTCAGCCTTCCAAACTGTGAGAAAATAAACTTCTGGGGTTTCAAGCCACCAGTGTTTATGGTAGTTTGCCACAGTGGCCCTGGGAAACTTTTGTAGGACAGTTGATCATTCTTATCCTCTACTTTATTTTGGCTATGATTTTTTTTTAATGTCTCTACGCAAAAATAGCTATTTTTGTTACATAAATAGCCCATAGTTTGGCATGTTCTTTTGCTTTTCATTTTTCCATCTTTACCAGTCAGTCTCTAAGCTGCCTACGCCTTCTTTGCACTGTTTCTTGAGTGCTGCTTGCTCTCTGGGAAACAGCTCCCTTTTCTCCAGGTGTTCGGTAATAGCTACGGCTACTCTGACAAGATTCTTCTGACATTCAGTTTCTTCTTTCTTCACTACCATTTATTTGTGGCAGACTTTGAGTCATCTTTGCAGTGCTAAAGATTTTGATGTTAGTCTCTAGCTCAGGAACTTCTATTAGCTTCTTCCTTGCGCATTAAATTAAGTTGCTTGATCTTCTATTGAAAGCTGTTACTTTTTCTCTCCTGTCCCTTTCCCTCCACTTTTTATCCTCCTTTGAAGTTGGCAGACTGACTACCCAATAATGGTAACTAGCAACAGCAAATTTCCGATTTCCCTCTCCCATTTCCCTTTTCATTTTTTCATCCTGTCGTCACTTCAAAGGAAGTTCGAGAAAGAGAACATGCTCAAAGTACAGAGATTAAGATCTGGCTCCAAATGAGTTATTCATTTATGGCTTTGGGGAGCCTGTCTTATTTGAAAAGAAACATACAAATGTGCAGAACTATGTTTGGTCAGAGCAGATAATGTGATGCAGCCCATGATAAATAACATATTTATCAGTAATTATCAGTTATTAGATTTGATCACAAAGTAGTGAATTAAAATTAGATTTCAGAAAACCTACTCTGTATTTTGGAAATACAGGTCTTAACTTCCAGGACCTATTTTTAAAAATACTAAAAGCATAATTTTTCTATAATCACGGATTTTAAATGTTTTAGAAAGATGACAGCGTTATTACCACTTCCCAATAGTTTTGATAAGAAGTACACTTTGCATGTTTCCCTTTTTCCTATCAGAGAAAAATAGATCTTCACACACAAAAGCAATCGTAGCAGTCCTTCTAAGGCTATTTTAATTCTAATTTGGAGATTTGTTGCAGATATTTTATACAATTAATATTGGTTTAATCATATGTGAATTACTAAGGGATGTCATTCATATAACTTAATATATGAAAGACTCCAAATGTACAATCTTACTCAGGTAGGGGGTTAACATGTGAAAAGGGGCCAAGAAGTTGCACTGAACAGCACCCTAGGTATACACTCGTTATTTCCTGTCTGTTAATGTCATATAGATTCTGTCAAAGTGACAGAAAATCTATGCTCTTAGAAGAGAACCCTCCATATATATCTGTAATGGAGCTTCTAGATTGGGGTGCTTGGGGAGAAAGCCCCTGCCTTAAATGTTAACGGATCTAATCTGTTAGCTGGGGGCCCTGAGTAGAAAGAGGAAGTGAGCTGAGTCCCAGTATTTATTGCTCTCTGCTTCCTGCCTGTGGATGAATTATGACTGGTGGCCTCACATTCCTGTGGCCATGCCCTCCTCACCACGTTGGCTAACTTTACCCTTAACCTGTGAGCCAGAACTAACCTTTTTTTTTTTTCAGTTATTCTGTCACAGCAATGAAAGAAGCTAATGCAATTAGCATGTTTTTAAAGCATAGGAGATTGAAGAAGACTTCTATGTATAAACTGAACATCCTCAGCAAGGCAGAGATCTCTAAGACTTTGCAAGGGAAGGGAGTAATAAACAGCAGGTCATGAGGGTAAGAATTGCCAACATCTGCTCTGATGTTCAAAACATGAAGGATAAAACACTGATTATGTGTAGGTGCTGTGATGATCCTAGATACGTGGACACTGTTCCTCAGGCTACAATTGGGTTCACAACAGCAACATTTTCCTCCGTGAAAGGCTTCAATTTAACCAACTGAAGAATTTGTTTTCTATGGCAATATGAATCGAATTTCTTAAATAAAATAGAAAACAGAATTTTACTAAATTAGCGTTCAAGAACATTCAATAAGATTCCATTGGTCTTTAAAGAGTAATTATTTTGATACTATTTTGATACAGTTTGGCAGCAAATATTTACGTGTATTTACTGACACTTCAATTCCACTGCTGACATTGGTAAAGTAAGAACACACACACACACACACACACACACACACACACACACACACACACACACAC